>NW_026533139.1:0-2194 GCF_026283585.1 Hylaeus volcanicus | reverse complement strand
ATTGAATACATCTTTGCACGTAAACCTGCAAATGCTATAATAGCCTTCCCTTGTGCCTCATCTTTGAATTTCCCAAGAACCTTTTTATTTATATTAGAGTAGCATGGATGGTCGCTAGGATATTCTGATGTGTCAAGATATTCCATGAAATTTAATTTATCCCTGTATATATCATCGGTTTGAATTAAATGAATGAATGAATCAGTGTCGGTATACATTAGTTTTATTTTTTCTGGCCCATAATGAGGTAAAAGTACATCATAATGATACCTGTACATCAAAGTTTTAGATATGTCTAATATACACATCCCTATGTATATCGGTTTATCAAAAAGAATTTTTCTTTTAGCTAAATGTACTGCGACTAAATTCTCCCCATAAATAGTTCGATCAAGGAATGTTGGTTTAGCCATTAACTTTTCCATTTGTTTCCAATTTGTAACTAGGCGTAAATCCATTCTTTTTCGAACACTCTCCATAGTTTTACCGAACATTGCATTATTAAATAATTTAAATAAATCTTTTTCAAAATCATTTTTAGCTTTTGTCCGTAGATGGTTATTAAATTCCACATAACTTTTCAACCATGGTGACTGATTAAATTTTAAAACCCTATGTATTTTAGTTAATTTTAACCCGTGATCGAGGGCCTGTTTCAAAGCCATATAATGCACAACGTAATATTTTCGAGCCCCTAAGTGGGGTATTAGTTTTTTGAAAGATGAATCAGGAGGGGTTCTGGTCTCAGGTAGGAAAGGAAAATCATTGTGTAGGTCATGAAGTTCATCAGGATATTCGACGTCAACTTCCAAAATATAGCCAATCGGATCATCTTCCCTCATTTCATCTAAGTTAATAGAGTCAGGCGGAACCCACTTGAAACCACCATACGGAAGGTAGTGGCTCATCGCCCACCCATACTGGTTGTTAGCATCCTCGTACGTGATATACTGCGAAGGTTTACTTGTATCATACCCTTCCAAGTACTTGTTGTTTGCTTCTGCGTATCTGTGCGACACTTGACAAATTCCTCCTCGAATACCGGACTCAACCATCAGAAGTTGTTCATAGTCTAGTAACAATTCAAGTTCAATACCAGTAAATTTTAACATAGCGTCCCATGTTAACCCAGGAATAGTAAGTAATGTGCAGGATCGACGGAATGGCTTTCAATTGTGCTATCACGCAACGCCTCAAATACGTCAGCAAGAAGGAGGACATCAGTTACTAGGTATAGGTCGCTATATTCTCCAAGGTTTTTGATGTTAAAGTGCTCCCATACTTTTCGAGCATATTCGTAATCATCGTCACTAATATCCAGCTCATTCAGCTTGTTATAAAAATGATCCTTCTTCGGCAACTCTTTCTCTTCCAATTTTTCCCAACAATCGACATAATCGTACGGGAATACACCTTTTCTCGATAACAATTTGCTGTTATTTTCTCCAAAATATTTACGTGTTTCAGGTAGTTCTGGTAGATTTGAAACTAAGTTTTCCAGGCTTGCAGGCATAAAACGAAAAGAATCGATAAATCTTAGTTTCACAGCACCGACATATTTACTAAACGATATATAACATTCTTCGGAACTAGGAATGACTTCAACTCTCTCATAACTACAACCTAACTGTTTAACTATAAAATGTGAATCGTACCCGCTTAAATTATGAATTAATACAGGAATGTAGTTAGGAGTTTTACACTTTAAATTACAGCTGTTATGTGCCGCTCCTCTGTATTCACCACTTATATGACAATGATCCATAACTTTCTTATCATCCATAGTAAATTTATTTTTACACAAGTAGCAGTTTTCAGCTAAACTATGCTTCTCTAGTTTCTCATTAGACAATTTTTCCATTGGTCTATTAATACTGTATATACGGGATATTTCTTCAGCTATATCTATCAGTTGACTCATGAATTTCTCTGCAGCATCTGAACCCCTATAGATTATCGGTTTAGATTGGTAGGATTTAATTGTCGATTTCACATAAATTCCGTAACTCATAGGTAAATGTGACTGATATGGAGTAGTATGACTACTGCTAGGATCAGGCTGACAAGTATTATACGGTACCAATACACTTTCGAAGTCCGCATAGATAACAAACGGGAGTTTTATGCAACGCTCAAAGTTTTTAAATTTTAAAATGGGTTTTTGGATAGGCATCTCAGGTTTCGCTAATTTGTG
>NW_026533138.1:0-3632 GCF_026283585.1 Hylaeus volcanicus | reverse complement strand
AAAGTGTCAGCGGCGTATAGATTCCATAAAGGTTATATCAAAGTGCCAGCTGTGTATTGCTTTCTTTATTTTTATTTCAAATTGCCAGCGGCGTATAGCTTCCATAAAGGTTATTTCAAAGTGCCAGAGGCGTAGTGCTTACTTAAATTGTATTTCAAAATGCCAGCGCCGTATTGCATTTTTAAAATTTATTTCAATGTGCCGGCGACGAATTGCATTTATAAATTGTATATCAAATTGCATGCGGCGCATAGCTTTCCTAAATTCTATTTCAAAGTGCCAACGGCGTAGTGCTTACTTAAATTGTATTTCAAAATGCCAGCGCCGTATTGCATTTCTAAAATTTATTTCAAAGTAACAGAGGCGTATAGCTTTCCTAAATTCTATTTCAAAGTGCCAGCGGCGTAATGCATACTTAAATTCTGTTTCAAAGTACCAGCGGCGTAGTGCTTACTTACATTTTATTATAAATTGCATGCGGCGCATAGCTTTCCTAAATTCTATTCCAAAGTGCAAGCGGCGGATTGCTTACTTAAATTTTATTTCAAATTGCCAGCGTCGTAGTGCTTACTTAAATTGTATTTCAAAATGACAGCGCGGTATTGCATTTCTAAAATTTATTTCAAAGTACCAGAGGCGTATAGCTTTCCTAAATTCTATTCCAAAGTGCCAGCGGCGTAATGCTTTCCTAAATTCTATTTCAAAGTGCCAGCGGCGTAATGCATACTTAAATTCTGTTTCAAAGTACCAGCGGCGTAGTGCTTACTTACATTTTATTATAACTTGCATGCGGCCCATAGCTTTCCTAAATTCTATTTCAAAGTGCCGGCGGCGTATTGCTTACCTAAATTCTATTTCAAAGTGCCAGCGGCGCAATGCTTTCCAAATTCTATTTCAAAGTGCCAGCGGCGTAGTGCTTACTTAAATTGTATTTCAAAATGCCAGCGCCGTATTGAATTTCTAAAATTTATTTCAAAGTACCAGAGGCGTAGTGCTTACTTACATTGTATTATAACTTGCATGCGGCGCATAGCTTTCCTAAATTCTATTTCAAAGTGCCAGCGGCGTATTGCTTACTTAAATTCTGTTTCAAAGTACCAGCGGCGTATTGCTTTCCTAAATCCTATTTCAAAGTGCCAGCGGCGAAATGCATACTTAAATTCTATTTCAAAGTACCAGCGGCGTAGTGCTTACTTACATTTCATTATAACTTGCATGCGGCGCATAGCTTTCCTAAATTCTATTTCAAAGTGCCAGCGGCGTATTGCTTACTTAAATTCTATTTCAAAGTGCCAGCGGCGTAATGCTTTCCTAAATTCTATTTCAAAGTGCCAGCGGCGTAGTGCTTACTTAAATTGTATTTCAAAATGCCAGCGCCGAATTACAATTTTAAAATTTATTTCAAAGTACCAGAGGCGTATAGCTTTCCTAAATTCTATTTCAAAGTGCCAGCGGCGTAATGCTTTCCTAAATTCTATGTCAAAGTGTCAGCCGCGTAGTGCTTACTTAAATTGTATTTCAAAATGCCAGCGCCGTATTGCATTTCTAAAATTTATTTCAAACTACCAGAGGCGTACAACTTTCCTAAATTCTATTTCAAAGTGCCAGCGGCGAAATGCATACTTAAATTCTATTTCAAAGTACCAGCGGCGTAGTGCTTACTTAAATTATATTTCAAAATGCCTGCGCCGTATTGCATTTCTAAAATTTATTTCAAAGTGTCAGCGGCGTATAGATTCCATAAATGTTATTTCAAAGTGCCAGCTGTGTATTGCTTTCTTTATTTTTATTTAAAAATGACAGCGGTGTAATGCTTACTTAAATTTTATTTCAAAGTGCCAACGGCGTATTGCTTTCCTAAATTCTATTTCAAAGAGTCAGCGGCGTAATGCTTTCCTAAATTCTATTTCAAAGTGCCAGCGGCGTATTGCTTTCCCAAATCCTATTTCAAAGTGTCAGAGGCGAAATGCATACTTAAATTCTATTTCAAAGTACCAGCGGCGTAGTGCTTACTTAAATTATATTTCAAAATGCCAGCGCCGTATTGCATTTCTAAAATTTATTTCAAAGTGTCAGCGGCGTATAGCTTCCATAAATGTTATTTCAAAGTGCCAGCTTTGTGTTGCTGTCTTTATTTTTATTTAAAAATGACAGCGGTGTATTGCTTACTTAAATTCTATTTCAAAGTGCCAGCAGCGTATTGCTTTACTAAATTCTATTTCAAAGTACCAGCGGCGTAATGCATACTTAAATTCTATTTCAAAGTGCCAGCGGCGAAATGCATACTTAAATTCTATTTCAAAGTGCCAGCGGCGTATTGCTTACTTAAATTTTATTTCAAAGTGCCAACGGCGTATTGCTTTTCTAAATTCTATATCAAAGTGTCAGAGGCGTAATGGTTACCTAAATTCTATTTCAAGGTACCAGCAGCGTAGTGCTTACTTACATTTGATTATAACAACCATGCGGCGCATAGCTTTCCTAAATTCTATTTCAATGTGCCAGCGGCGTAATGCTTTTCTAAATTCTATGTCAAAGTGTCAGCCGCGTAGTGCTTACTTAAATTGTATTTCAAAATGCCAGCGCCGTATTGCATTTCTAAAATTTATTTCAATGTGCCGGCGACGAAATGCTTTTATAAAATGTATTTCAAATTGCATGCGGCGAATTGCTTACATAAATTTTATTTCAAAGTGCAAGCGGCGTTTAGTTTCCTTAAATTTTATTTCAAAGTGCAAGCGGCGTTTAGCTTACTTACATTTTATTTTACCTTGCATGAGGCGCATAGCTTTCCTAAATTCTATTTCAAAGTGTCAGCCGCGTAGTGCTTACTTAAATTGTATTTCAAAATGCCAGCGCCGTATTGCATTTCTAAAATTTATTTCAAAGTGCCAGCGGCGTAATGCTTTCCTAAATTCTAATTCAAAGTACCAGCGGCGTAGTGCTTACTTACATTTTATTATAAATTGCATGCGGCGCATAGCTTTCCTAACTTCTATTTCAAAGTGCCAGCGGCGTAGTGCTTACTTAAATTGTATTTCAAAATGCCAGCCCCGTATTGCATTTCTAAAATTTAATTCAATGTGCCGGCGACGAAATGCTTTTATAAAATGTATTTCAAATTGCATGCGGCGAATTGCTTACATAAATTGTATTTCAAAGTGCAAGCGGCGTTTAGTTTCCTTAAATTTTATTTCAAAATGCAAGCGGCGTTTAGCTTACTTACATTTTATTTTACCTTGCATGCGGCGCATAGCTTTCCTAAATTCTATTTCAAAGTGCCAACGGCGTATTGCTTTTCTAAATTGTATTTCAAAATGCCAGCGCCGTATTGCATTTCTAGAATTTATTTCAAAGTGCCGGCGACGTATAGCTTTTATAAATTGTATTTCAAAGTGCCAGCGGCGTAGTGCTTACTTAAATTTTATTTCAAAATTCCTGCGCCCTATTGCATTTCTAAAATTTATTTCAAAGTGTCAGCGGCGTATAGATTCCATAAAGGTTATATCAAAGTGCCAGCTGTGTATTGCTTTCTTTATTTTTATTTCAAATTGCCAGCGGCGTATAGCTTCCATAAAGGTTATTTCAAAGTGCCAGAGGCGTAGTGCTTACTTAAATTGTATTTCAAAATG
>NW_026533137.1:0-5134 GCF_026283585.1 Hylaeus volcanicus | reverse complement strand
TAAACAGAATTTCCTTCTTAGTTATATAAAATCTTTTAATAATATCTGGGCCAAAGCCGTCAATACCCGCAGCCTTTTTAATTTTTGTTCTTCTTAAGGCTGCCTCGATTTCGTCACTAGAAACAGCTTCTTCAAAATTATAATTTTGATAACTCTCATTCATATTTCGCATGTTTCTATGCACTTCACCCTCAGTTCTTATATTATCTCGAGGCGCAAATTTCTTACATAGAGCTTTTACCGATTCATGCCAAGTTTTAGAAGTTTCCCCATTGGACAATTTAATAGCAGAAATGGCAAAACTTTTCATTAATTTACCTCTGACAATTTTATAGAGGATACCCCAGGGATCTCTGTTACCCTCTTCTTTAACAAAATTTCGCCATGAGTCCAATTTGTTCTTTCTAATCTCCGAAACATATTTATTCCGCAGCGTCCTGTACATCTCTTTTGCCCCTTCTAGGTCTTCAATGTTGCCTGATCGACGAACCCTCCCAAGGAGCCTCTTCTTTTGCCGGACTTCCCTGCGGAGGCTAGAAAGTTCCACAGTCCACCAAGGGACTGGTCTATCCATCCACCTTCTTCTTCCTCGGAATGGATTCCAAACATACACTGGTAAGTTTACGATTAATTTCCTTAACCATTCTGTCCGGACTCAAAAGCTCGAAACCCTCCATGAATTCCTCGGCAAACAATCGATAAACCGCAGTGTCGAATCTGTCCCATTTGGCAGCTCTGATATTATATTCACGATCCATGGAATAGCTTTCCAGCCTTGCATTCTGGGTTCCCAGATTAAACATAATCAAATTGTGATCGGAGATGGACTCCAGATCAGTCACCCGCCAAGCTGTAACTTTATTTATCAGGCTGCTACCAATTAAGGTAACATCAATATTTGCTTCACCATGAGAACTAGAATATGTACGGAGTTCCCCAGGCATATTTGCAACCGTTAAATTGTTTTCTAAAATGAACTCTTCCCATGCGCTGCCAGCCTCATCCAGTTCGTCAGAGTGCCAGAAAGGGGACTTTGCATTGGCATCCATGGCAATGATGACATTATGCGAGTCATTATCGCGTATAACTCTTTCAAGCAGATTTATAAATTCACTCGACGGAAGAGAACACTGGCAATAAAGATTCACAATATAAAATTGCATGTGTCCATATGTTACTAATGTTGCCAGCATATGATCAGAATTATATGATGGCAAAACAAAGAACTCTAAGATGTTGTTATTAAAGATATTAGCTACCCAAGGAATGTCAGTTGCCGGCTGGATCACAGAAAGGACAGGAGAGCTGTATCCTCTAATACCTCCTTTAAAAACGTACGGTTCCTGAATGCACAGGACATCAATATTCTTTTCGATAATTACCTTACGCAAATTCGCTGCCACAGCCATAGAACGTTGCGCATTTATTTGTCCAATGATTAGGTCCATTGTACCTTATTATTGTACATTTCAACCTGTCTAAGATACTCAGGACATGTTTTATTCCTTACACTGTGTGCAACGTCCTTGCGCTTTAAACGGACACATGCCGGGCATCGCGGATGCTCCTTCAATTTACACTCCTCCCTAGCATGGTCAGACTCTCCACAGTGTTCACAGAGTTGTTTAGGAACACTACAGAATTTAGCCACGTGTCCATACATATGGCACTTAAAACATCTGGCAATATTAACATACTCTTTCAGCTTGTATGTTCGCCAGAAGTAATAATAATAATTATATATTTAGTTGGTGCCATTGTAAAAAAAATATATACATTATAATGTAAACCCTAGTGTAGATCACAATCAAATAATAAGTAATTAAATAATTGGATAAATATATAATAAGATAATAGCATCGATAATGCCTTATAGGTTAAAATAAGATATGATAGGGTGTAAGATAAATTAAGATTGTGCATCATAGTCTAGGAACATATTTGCTATTTCAATGGATGAGCGTAAAGCCATTAAAGATATTGTTTTAATGTCCGTGTTATTGAATCCAAGTAATTTGAGGTTTTGCTTAGTAGGTTCTGGTACAGCACCTCTACTACCTATTATAATGGGTAGTGTTTTATTAGATTTATGCTTGTATTTTTTTATTAATTCTGTTAAGCAATTCGCGTATTTCTTGACTTTTTCTTCCGCGGCACTCTTAAGGTAATTTCTATTTTCATAGCGGACGCTAACGTCGACTACAAAAAGCCTTTCCTCATTTTTAATTATGAGATCTGGCTTATGTAATTTACCTCCTACATTCATAGTAGGTTCCACGGAGACGTCGTTTCCTCTTATCAGTTTCTTTGCTATGAAGTGCTTAATTTCGTCGTGTCTTTTACTACGAAGTGCTTTCGTATGAGTACATAGTCCTAATATATGTCCTAGAGTTTCATGACGGACATGGCATCGCCTACATGCAATATTTATGTCTTTCTTTGCTCTTGCTAGGACCACTCTTGTACCAAATGTATTCGTCCTTAGTCTAATAGCATCAATGAAGCGCGAGGGCTTTAATAGGTTATATTCGCTGAGCCAACTGTTACCTATCTTATCTTTCGAAAAGTCAGATATACCGTGACTTTGACTATGTAGGTCGCTCCATTGTTTTAAATTTTTTCTTTTGAGCCTCATCTTGGCATCTTCAATATCTTTTATTGTTGCTGGCCAATTAATACTCAATGATTTCGCCATTTTCTTTAGTTTTCTTTCTCTGTTCTCATCAAATATTTGTGTAATTGTTCGATCGGGGGACTCTTTAGATTTTATTGCGCTTTTGAGGACAGAGAGTTTAATTATATATTCGAATCGCGGCATACCTAAACCACCCCTGGCTTTTTGGGTGTAGAAAAATCCTATAGCCGTCGATGGAACTAGATGAAGGATTTCCTTTATCTGTTGCCTTAGTTCATTATCTAAGAGTTTTAAAGTTGAATCTCCCGGCGGGTTTATAAGCATTCCATATATAAACCGTGGTAGTATATAATTTATTATTAGGTCGATTTTTTAGTGTGGTTTCAATGCTAGTTTCCTAACTCGCTTAATAACCGCTATTACATCAGGTACAATTATACCTTTGTGTAACCCCTTCCAAGGGCCCATTTTAGCTCCTAAATATCTGAAGGCGTGGTCTGGATCAGTTTCGGGTATGGGCTCTGTACTATTTACTTTTAGTTTTGGATCTTTTATGTACCAGGTATCTTTTTTTGTTATTATTTGAAACGATAGACATTTCTGTGGTGATAAGCTCATACCTAGATTCGTGAGATATTGCGTAACTATATTCAGTTGTTTTTGTGCTTCCCTTTCGTTTTTTGCTAGTAACACAATGTCATCGGCAAACGCTAAAATAGAAATATTTATTGTATTATTTATTTGAATACCTTCCGTTTTTCGTTCAATTAACTCCAGTAGCGGTTCAAATACTCAAATTGAACAATATAGGAGAAAGTGGGTCACCTTGTTTAACTCCTCTAAGTATTCTAATATCGGTTATTTCATCTTCTCGACCTTTTATTCTAGTAATACAGTTATTGTACATACTTAATATTAGTTCGGTGATGTGTGAGGGGATACCCTTTCGTTTTAAACTATTTTTTAATATAGAATGCGGTATGGTATCAAAGGCCTTTGAAATATCCAGAACGGTAAACACTCCGCCGTTTTCCATTTTTGCCTGTGATAGGGCCTGGTCGAATAACATAATATTATGTTTACAACCGTTTTCAGAGGTGAAGCCCTTTTGACGCACATTCTGAGTAATCACTTTTCTGAGACGTCCATCAATAAGTCCTGAAAAGGTTCTACTCAAGACGGAGCTGATTGTGATAGGACGCCAGTTTTCAATCTTTTCAGGGTCCTTTCCCATTTTTGGTATTAACGTGGTGCGATTAATTAGTCAGTTTTTAGGGTAATAATTTATTGCGCAGAGTATATTATATAATAAAGCCAAGACGTTTGATATCCCTGCTTTTAAGAGGTGTTTCTTTTGGATCCCATCGGGACCTGCTGCTGTTTTACTCGTTAATTTTTTAATACGCATTGAGATTTCCTCTGGTAATATTGGTGGAAGAGTTTCATTTAGCGTAAGTGCTGGCGGGTATCTCTCATCAGTTGATACCGTCGGTCCAGTATTCTCCCAAAGCTCTGAGTAAAGTCTTTTAATTTTTTCTATAGGTGGTGGCGGCCTTGATTGATTAACTAGTGTAAGGTCGCCTTTCATTATCGTATCTGCGAGCTTTTTTGGGCATTCCTTATATAATTCTTGGCATCTTGCATAGTGATATCTTTTTCTACGATTTCTAGTATTTCTTCTTCCTCTCCTAGTTTCTTGTCCATTTATGTTTCCTTCTCTCTCTCTTTCTTGCGTTCTATTTTGATTTCTTATATTTTTACTATTATTCAATAGGAAAGGAATTAATTTATCTGAGATATATTGGTCAATACTTAGAATCAAATTTTCCGTATCCTCTTTGTGCACATTCCAGATTTCTTTTAGTAACCTGTAAATTTCTTTCATAGTATCGGGCAACTCTATCGTTTCTTCTATTTCCTGTATTATAGTTTCTTTCCAATTTTCCTCTATATGATTCTCTACTCGGGCCTCATGCGTGTCTAAATCATCAATTATTATTTCTTCATTTATGTTTTGTAAACTAACACGCTCTCTAAATGATGTTATATTAGCCTCAGAGCCTCCTTCAGCTTCCATAGGGCTTTCAGTAGGGAGGTTTAATGTTTTATTAATAGTTCTCCTTTTATCACTAATTTGTTTAAGGGATTTGTTTGGAATATGTCGTCTTATTTCGACGTTGGGATACCTATATGACCTATACACTATATCCAATCTTTTGATAAGCTCTGTTTCCTCCGGAGTCCACACGCCTCTATCTGTTCTGCGATCAATATTCTCCTGACTACTAGTCACTTGTCTTTTCGTGTTGCGCAGCGAGGGATGCTCATGTCTTTTATGGGTGGACAGACCTCTTGCAGAGTCAAAACTTCTACCACAAGCTTCACATTGAAATACTCTATTTATGTCAATAACCGGTCCCTTGCACTTAGGAAAGTGACATCTCCAGCCGTGCAATCTAGAGAATCCTTTACTACATCTTCGACACATCCAAGTGATGA
>NW_026533136.1:216978-280162 GCF_026283585.1 Hylaeus volcanicus | reverse complement strand
TTGATGAAAGATGTGAATCCAGAAATGATTATTGTACATTCATAAGGGAAACTTGGTAGCTAAAAATATCTCGCCTGTTCTAAATGAAATACTACATGCAGTAATAAAGTGTGTTAATGCTATTAAAGCTAGTGCCAAATGTGAGCGTCTCTTCAAGTTATTTTGTGAAGAACAAAATAAAGACCATGTGAGACTTATACTTCATACTGAAGTAAGATGGATATCCAAAGGAAACTGCTTGAAAAGATTTATGCAACTGTTTGATACACTTAGTGATTTTTTAAGCGACAAACCTGAAATGAAGTATCTGTTAACAATCGATGGTAAAGCATTTGTAAGTTATTTAGCCGATATCTTTGAAAAACTAAATATATTAAATAAGCAACTTCAAGGACCAAATAAAACAGTTGTCGATGCAAAAACAAAGATATTTGGTTTCATTACCAATATAGAGTTATATCAGAAACATATTAACAACAAAAACTTTGAACAGTTTCATTGGCTCCAAAAATGTGAAGTAACTGATACCGCTGTACTTGTCAATCATTTGAATATTCTATCAGGTGATTTAGAAGAAAGATTTTCTGACTTAAAACAAATTGATTTCCCAACATGTATGATGCAGCCAATATTAGTGGATTTGTCTGATATATCAAATATGCAGTATCAAGAAGAACTCGCAGAATTGCAAAATGATGAATCAGTAAAAATTTTATTTAATATAAAAGGAGCAATGGCATGGCTTTATGAAGAAACTGAAATTAATTACCCGAATGCAACCAAATGTGCAAGAAAACTTTTCCTACCGTTTCTAACTTCATATTTAGCCGAATGTGGATTTAGTGCTGTAAATGATTTACTGATAAAAAAAAGAAATCGACTTGAAATAACACAACATGGAGACTTGAGATTAAAGCTAAGTAAATTGGAACCTAATATAAAATCCCCGTCCAGCAAGCATCAAGCGCAAGGATCGCACTAAATGAATATAGAAAAATCAATATTAAAATTATTTTGAATTTCAGTTTTTCATTATATGTTTTGAAATTTTACTTATAATGTTTTGATAACAATTTCATAGCGATTTCCTCCTAAAACTTATCATTTATTTCTTAAGGGAACAAAACAATTTTTAAAGGTTAAAAATTATGTATGGGGGGCATAAAAATTTAAAAAATGTTAAGGTGGGGCATGGCCTAAAAAAGGTTGGGAAACACTGGACTAAACAGTCTCAGTTTGTGGTTGATACACTATTTAGCTTCTTCATTTCACCGTCAAAATGCGGAGCAGTCAGTTTACATGAGTTGTCATTAGGGTCTGAATGTCTGCAGTGTTGAACACAGCATTTTAGCTGCGCATAGTTGGAAAGCACCGAATTTTTCATTGTGTTATACAGTGTCAGCTTTGCACTTTGCTGAAAAGCACCTTCATGTACTGCCAGCTCATTCGGATTTCACTTCTTTTTCTACTTTCTTGAATTTTTTTAGGGGGATCTTCTATTTTTCTATGATTGCTCTTTAAGTCTTCCACTTTTCCATGTACTTGGCGTAATTTTTTTACTTTTTTGAAGTTTTTTATGGGGATCTCACTTCTTTTTACAAAGATAATTTGTATAGTGAATGACTTCAAACAATAGAAAATGGGAGAACAGTTTGAATCCTTTAAGGTTTCAAAAGTACGCGGAACGCATTGCAGGAAGTCTCATTGCAAGAAATTTATTAAAGAAAAAATGTAATCGCTTTATCAGTAACATTGAAATGCAACAAGACTTTCTGTCATGTGTCGTGGGTACTTTTGAGAAATTAAAGGACTAAGTCTGACCTCTCTTTTTCTATATTATTGTAATACAATAACTTATGGGTTACAAATAGTGGGTCTCCGTTCATTTTCTCATTATTTAAATTTCTTGCAACAAAACTTTCTGTCATGCATTGTGTGTACTTTTGAAAATTCTAACGACTGAAACTGATATCGCAATACGATTAATTGTGCGTTACAAATAGTGGATTTCTTTTTTTCATTTCTCGCTTTATCTTTAACATTCAAATTTTTTGCAACAAGACTTTTGAACTTTATTCTAATACAATAAATTATGTGTTACAAATAGTTGATTTCTTTTTTTAATTTCTTGCTTCATCTTTAACATTGAAATTTCTTGCAGTGAGACATCTTGCCATGCGTTCTGTATACTTTTGGAAACTTCAAGAACTGAAGCTGGTCTCTTTCCTATATCTGGCTTCAGACACATTATGTATATTGTAGACTCTACGCTTACTATAATAAAAGACAAATGTATTTTTATTTTAAGCTCTACATTAATTTGCAAGTAAAATAAGGTTTGTATGTGTTATTTACAAATAAAACTAATGTCATATGAATAACGCACAATTTATTATATTACAATACCAGATTCAGTCCCTCTAGTTTTCAAAAGCACACAGAACGCATGGGAGGAAGTCTTGTTGTAACAAACTTAATTGTTAAAAATGAAGTATTAAATGAAAAAAGAGGTCTACACTATTTCTAACCCACAATTTATTATATTATAATACCAGTTTCAGTCTTTTATATTTCCAAAGTACGAACAACCCATCGCAAAATGTCTTGTTGCTAGAAATTAAAATGTTAAACATGAAATGAGAAATAAAGAAAGAGATCCACTATGTGTAACGCACAATTTATTGTATTAGAATAAAATTCACAAGTACGCACAACGCGTGGCAGAAAATCTTGTTGAACAAATGCAAATGTTAATACATGAAGTGGAAAAATGTACAAAGAGATCCACTATTGGTAACGCACAATTTATTGTATTTTAATTCCAGTTTCAGTCCTTTAAGTTTTCAAAAGTACGCACAATGCATGTCAGAAAGTCTTGTTGCAAGAAACATTACAGGTTAGAAATGAACGAGCGGCATGAGTGACAGCCATATTACAATTCCGAGCCTTGCCAACTGATTCCGAGAGTCGACGAATCGATGAACGGCCTTAGCTCCTATTGGCTAAGTGTTGACGAAAAGAATAAGAATCGGAATCGGAATCGGAATCGGAATCGGAAGAAAAACCTACAATTTCTGGCAGATTCATGACATGATATTACGATATCTCAGTTGTACATAGACCAATTTTATTGATTTTGGTTTTATTAGAAAGCTTATATGCCATTTACATTAGAAAAATGCCTTTGGATTTAGAAAATACAGCAGGCGTGACGAGATATTAATGACAGAAGTTTCGGGTTAGGTTGGAATTGCAGTTTTACGAGTAAAAGATACGTGGTAGCGCCAGCGCCAGTATACACGGTGGCGTATAATTTTTCATGTACTTGGCGTCGAGACGCTACCGCGTCTCTAAATGAAATCATGAGTTATCGGAGGAAGAAATTTCGAATGTTTGTTGGAGTTAACTAAACTAATGCAAATACTATGTTGGCATACAACATATGTTACACGTTAAAAAATTAATTTCAACCTTAAAATATGCGTAAGGTAATATATAATATGCAGTATATAGTACATGATATTCAAAAAGTATATTTCTGATAGAAAATTGAAATTAAAAAAAAATACATCAATCGGAATTCGTACCCGGGGTCAAACAGCGTGACAACCTAATACTCTACTAATGTATTCAACAAACCTTGCTAGATGCTTTTATTGTACATTGAAAACAAACACCCATTTTGAAAAAAGTCAAAATGGTTTTGCAGTACTACATGCGTACTACGACCCCCATAGGGTGTCGTTGCAAAAGCGATTGCAACATCCGTACCTTCCCTTTGTTAGTGTGCTTTTTCTTATGTAATTACGTATATTCAAAAATAATGTTTCTAAACGTTTTACCTTTTTTATTATACAATATTTTTTACATTGCATACTATCATTACATTCCACAAATAACAATTAGTACTTTATTATTTTCGTACCATATTATAAATATCATATCAGTTTTTTATTATTTACTACTTTGAAATTATCGTAACAGACTATTCTGTATCAATTAATTGCAATGCAATATAAGTAACCTTAACATATACATGACGTTTCTTAACAATATAATATTGAATACATATACATATGCAAAAGTAAAATATATAAGCTCGGGCACCTCATACTCTTAGTACGGTACTGAACCATGCTGAAAGGCATTTTTAGATTATCGGTACACCAGCAGCAGGAGAGACGACACCAGTGCTGTGGTGGAGAGCGTGAAACTCAAGCCATTGTGCAAGCGCATCAGTCTTCTCGATTTCATAACGACAGCACCAATGTAATTTTATGAGGCGAGGAAGCGTCCTTTCCGACTGATTTTTTTTAAAAATTGTTCCTTATAAAATTCCGTTGCGGGGGATAGTTACACATTTTGCAATTTTGATTTTGAAACGTGCTAAAAATACGTTAAAAGGCAAAAATTTTTTTTTTTTAATTTTTTCCAAAAAACGCTTGACGAGACGATAGATTTGCTTCCCCTAATTAAGAAATGCATAATTAGTATATGTTTTTTTCATTATTGTGCCTGAAAAACGGGAAAAACTATCTAGTAGTTAACCTACTTTCCGTTGGTGGCGCCAGTTTGTCTCCTGCGCACCCTTAAAATAATGTAACAAAAAATTTTTTTGTTATAAACAAATTACATTTTACAAAATCTGTGACCACTTTTTGTTTTACCTCATGAAGCCATGAATCTTTTCCCTAGGAATATTTCTTATATTTATTATAGTTTTCGAGATAGCATTTTTCTGCTGAAACTTCAAGGGGTGATTTCAATCCCTAAACTTACGATTGAGCAGCTATAAAAAAATACGTATCCCTGATTTTCACCTGCTTAATGTACTCACCAAGTTTCATCAAAATCGGAGACGGACAGTTGGATATGTTTCCTTGTTAGTTGTATACAGGCTGTCCCAAAAATGTTGTAACACCTTGAAAGGGGTGATTGGGGAGGTGATTTGAAACAACTTTTTCGTTAGCGAAAATGTTGTCCGAGGCTTCGTTGAGGAGATATTAACGGAAAACGTCGACCAATCAGAGCGCACGTATACCGTTGGAGCGGCCGTGGTAGCGAAGGCTACGAACTAGGTGACCGCGTCAATGTCCTTCGATGCAGGTCGAGTCACTTGTTCGCGTACAAGCGCGGCCTCTTAGCTTGTAGCCTTCGCTATCGCGGCCGCTCCAACGGTATACGCGCGCTCTGATTGGTCAGTGTTTTCCGTTAATATCTCCTTAACGAAGCCTTGGATAACATTTTCGCTAACGAAAAAGTTGTTTCAAATCACCTCCCCAACCACCCCTTTCAAGGTGTTACAACATTTTTGGACACCCTGTATATGTATAAGATAGGGTATATATACAGTATATATAAAGTATATATAAATAATATACAAAGTATATATAAAGAAATTAGTTCTACGCGATGTACAATATGTACAATAAAGGAATACATATAGTAATTCAAACAATTATTAATATGTCATTTTTATATAACTATAATAAATGTGAAACTGATTGTTTAATAGAAAATATACTTATTTTTTTAAATGTCATGAAAGTGATTAGAAAATATACATTTTTCTGGATTTAAAATTGCCTCTTGCCTACTCAGTTGTCCTACGCTCCAACAGAGGGTGCTGATTATTTTAATAAAATTATACATTTAGTGTCCACACTCTGTCCATAGCTTACGAGCATTAATTCTGCTAGGAATAAGAATTGTGGCAGCAGTTGTTTTATTTCGTATTTTTCGTATATTATTTTAAATGATTATTGTAGAATTTTGTAACAACTAAAAATTCATTCAAATGTATCAAATTAAAAATATGACAAGATACAATATTATTCATTGAAGATTGGTAGGTTAATACAGTTAGCTTGAACATTTTTTTGGAATACTTCATATGTATGATGAAATCTACTTTTTTTGTTTACTGAATTCTTGTTTTTGAATAAGGGAAACAAAAGATTTGTAACAATTAGGTTTGATACAATTTGATAGCAACGAAAAATGAATAAAAAGCGTAGTCGACAAACAGATGCGAAGGGAGAGCTGATTGATGGGTCTACTGATTCCTGCGATGAATCTAATACTACAGGTTAGAATTCATTTCTTTATGAAGCATCTCAACATCTTGTTTATTCTTCTTTTAGTTAAGAATGATGTGTTTTTAATAAATTCATCTTGAAGATAATTATTTTTAGTAAAAAATTCAAAAATTGTGTATTAGTATATTGAATAATAAACCCAATTGTATCACAATTAAAATATAAATTAGTGTAATGAATAGCAAAATTTGATATGATTAAATTTGTATCTCAATATTAATTATATTATTTAAAGGATTAATATACTGTTGTTTATAGTTGAAAGTAAGTTACATCTTGATTTTATATTTATAATATATAGTAAATTACAAAAATACACAAATACTCTATAAAGTAAAAGGTTCGATATTTAAACAAATATGAATTATATCACGAATTTTAATTTTTATATTTGTAGTGATGCATAAGTGTGGTTATACATGTTAAATTTGAAGTGTTTTTGATAATATGAACAATACATATGGAACATCTTTAGGTAATAGATCCAAAGGGAATATCACAACAGCATTCAAATCATTAAGTTAATAGCATATTGTTTACACAAATATAAAGTGATGTTTTTTTGGATTAGAAGAATTGCATACATTCACAATTTCTTGTTGTATTTCATCAGAATTGATAGTGGAACTATGTATATACTAGAGTGGTAAAGTACATTTTCGATGCTTGAGTTCGAGAATATTGGAAAGTTCCCCTGCATTTTGATAATTGCTTTCGTACATATAGTAAAAAAAAAGGGCTAACTTTCATAGTATATCACTAACCGATAGATATCAAATTTTCATTTTCTAATTATCTAATAAAAAATTGAGAACCACTAATAATTGCATATTAAAAAGTATAAATTGTGATATAAAAAACTAATATTTCCCTAGTCCCAAAATTTCTTTGAACAAAATATTACTTATTGAAAAAGTTATAAGAGTTTTTTTCCCATGTAACACTATTAAAAGAAAAAAATGTGAGATCACCTGGAAATCAAAGTTTTAATATAACAAGTAACGAGTTACAAAAACTGAAACCAAACATCCTTATAAAAAAATAAAGTAAGAACAGACTAGATATACGGAATAATATTTAGTTTCATAATTGACATACTTTTACCTTACCTATTTTCCAATTTGAATGGAAATCTTTTCAAGTTTCGTTATTTAAATAAATGGTGTTTTATCACTTAAATTTATTATTAGCTATTTACATCTGTAATTTAATATGTATTATTTAATTTCTATTGTATTACATAAAAATGTAGAAACAAGAAATATAAATGGATTAAGTTGCAGATATAAAATCTTATCTTATGACAGACTTGACTCAACATAAAACCAGAAATTGTTAGGAATATTAGAAATTAATGAAAATCTATAACATTGGTAAAAAATATATATTTACAAGTAATTCTTTATATAAAATATTTCATTAGTTTATGCTTGCATTTATATAATGAATTATAGGTATGGTTATGTAATGGTTTATAAGGTCCAAATAACCAAGTAAAACAAGTTTCAACTTAGTCTTCATACATAATTATGTAAACTACAAAAATATCTGTATTTATAATGATAAATGTAATGTTGATTTTCTTTTATAGGTAGTACTTGTCCACATATTACAAAAGCAGTGAATTTCAATAAAATTAAAAAATATATCAATAAAATGGGAATTGATATAGAATGTTCAACTTGCAAAAAAAGCAGAAGTAATTCACTGAAAATTAATGAAGAGGTATTGATACTGTGAACTAAATCTCAACTCTGTACTATTGGTATTTACTAACAATAAATATCTGTAAATACATATAATTTCAGGATTGTACAGTAAGTCCAGCTGCATTGATATGTTTACAATGTGGATATCAAGCTTGTGGAAAGGAGGAATCTGGACATGCTTTAGAACATTATAAAAAACCACATAGTGACTGTCATTTCATAGCAGTAGACATTCTTCATTGGAATGTTTGGTGTTTTCAATGTGAAACAAAACTCCATGTAGGTTGTCGGTATGTATAAAAACGATATATGCATGTATATAAACTGCATTCAATGATCCCTTCTCTTTTGAGAATAGATCTTAGTATACTTTCTCTTACAAATGGAAAGAATTAATGCAACTGGATGTATATAATGTTGAACAAACGTAGCTGTATTACTATATTTTCTCCACTCTCTTCTCACAAAACATGTTCGCTTTTCTGCCACTGACGATGATGCATCTGTAATAGAAACCATGCATCTGGATAATGAATATTAAATCGGACGTGTAAATACAGATACGTAACTAAATAATACATAAATATTAAGTTAAGTGTACAAATGCTATTAGAAGCGGAATCACACGCTCGACTGTTTAAAATATTTCCTTGGCTCATGATTGTTACACTTGTTAAGAAATTGGTTGGCCTTACAGGCACGTTCAAATGAAATTTCAGAGCTTACAAGAAGGAAACCAGAGTATGGAAATCACTTTTTTAATGAGACCAGCTGGAAGTTGTAATTTAAATCTATTAGGGAACTTTAATGAGTTTTGTTTTGATAGCCATCTGTTTCTAAGTATTTTAATTTAGTACGTTAAATGTTACGTCTATTTTGCTTGACATGCCATTTACATCGCGCACTACTGCAAACAGATAGAGCCGCAAGTAGCGCGTGAAATGTGAATAAAAGATAAAAAAAGGAGAAGCGAGTCTAAACGATACCTATAAAAAATTAGGTTTTGAACTTTTATTAAACACTTCCCTTTTGAATGTCTTTTTTCTATATTACAATGGACGTCGCACAATGGACAAAATTGTCGATATGGCTGGACAAAAATCCAAAATTGAAATTTCAGTACTAGTGAATATCTTAGTGGAGCCTATTCCTGAAAGTATGAATACTGTAGGGTATTTAAAAATCTTAATTGTGTAACTATTCAAAATATTGTAAGAGTGGGATGCTTTCAAAAATTAATAGATTCATAGATACATTTGTATGAAAATATTTTAAAAGTTACATGTTCCACCATATTTTACCACAAATGAAGTTTAGTTTTGTATCTTATAATATTATGTAACAAACTATTTGGAAATTAGCTGCTGAAAAATGCCTTATTGGTCTTGAGATTAATTTGTGTACTTAAGTACATACATGTATACCTGCACGATTGGATACATTTGCCTAACAAGAATATCACCTAATTGTCACACGCTAATTTTGATGCAACTTGATACACAGGTAGAGATTTTTATATTCAAGGCGTGAAAACTACTATCAAGGTTGTGAACGAAAACTTATTTAATTATGCTCTACATAGCTCATGAGTGCTGTGGTGCCACTGTAGTCAATTACATTGCTTTTTTATAAATATTTTTTTTTGAACATGTTTTTGTTGGTTGGAAACTGGTTAATTTTAACAATAGAAAAAGAACAATAAATTTAAACAACAGAAAAAGCCAATAAGCTCACAGATTTCCCAATTTTCTGATTTGTCCAACAGTAATCAAAACATATTTTTCTGAAGCGTTAGCATAGGTTTTTATGCAGTTGTGCTTGGAGCTGTACAGATTAATTTACAGAAAGTTATGTAGTTTGTGTTAAAAAGCAACTTCCTGTAATTCTAAGAAAGAAATTGTGTAGTCAGATTATACCATCTTGAAAATATCACTCATTTTTTGGACTTAACATTAACTGTACTAGTAATTAATGAATTTATAAATTACTAAAACATAATTTATAAGTGTAATAATTAATGCAAGGTTATAAAAACATTTTTGTTATTTGTATTTAATAAAAAATTAAGCATAACAAATACTAAATATGAGTAAATTCTTGATTTAGACTTTTGTGCAGCTAGATAGACGGATTTGCCCACTGTGTGTCGGTATAAGTTATACAAATTTGTATAAAATGAGGAAATACTGCGCCGAATATCTGTAATCCAGAAATATTTGTTTTAAAATAGCCCCTTGTACTACGCTGAAACCCGGAAAAAACCGTGCCAACCTGTGCGCCCGAATGGTTGTACTAAACTTAACAACGAGCCTGACTCGTCATTTTCAAGTTTGACCTAAAATTTTCATCACGAGTCAGACTCGTAAAAATAGTCCAAGAGGATAGCAAAATCGTTATAACCTTTTAGAATGGCCAGCACGGCGGTGTAGTATAAACAGATAATCTATGGCCAGTTTGTAGGGACCAGTTCAAACGGAAAGTTTAACGGCGGTTACTACGGACGTTACGGACTGAAGTGGTGTTTAGTTAAGACATGTTCAATTCTGAATCGATTGTTTAAAAGAAAAATCTTTTTGGAGCGACATGGATTGTTTTAATCAATTCTTCTTTTTTTTCTTTTTCTTTTTTTAGCCATATGAGTCCCAAGCAGCGCGATTGCGCTGTTCAGATTTTATGTCGAGAAAATCCAGTACTCATTTAGAGAAAGTGCGATTGCGTTGTTTGGAATTCTTCGACAGTAATTTTTCAATTCCCCCTGGGACTCAAATGGTTAAATGGTTTTATTTAAGGTTGCATCAACGTCAAGATTATTAGCAACCACAATTGGTTTACAAGCACCACAAAGTAACCAGTAGTTCATCTTGATAATGTAATTTGTAGCTTTCCTGGTATAGGTAATAAAATAGTTTCTTTCGTTAATTTACCTATATGATGCAGTTTAGTTTAAATCATACCGATCCATTGCTGGTTCCATTTTTCTTCGGCAATCTTTTTTATAAGGTTTTTCATCTCATTCAGTGTGTGCGGTAATTCTGTGTATGGTATGACAGAGGTGCAGTAATTTTTTGCAGCTTTGTCTACTGTTTCATTACTAGGTATTCTAATATGTAATGGTATCCAAATAATGTCAGGTTCAATACTGTTTTTAATACATATGGTTGTTATTTCAGCATGTATACCTTGAATGATTTTTGCTGGTCTATTGAGGTCTCCCATTGCCAATAGTATAGCTTTTAAATTAGAAAATATTACAAACTGATTATTCACTGTTGTTTTTGTGTATTTTATGGCCTGTAAAATTGCATAGGCTTCACATGTGAATATTGTTATTACTGTAGGCATTATTATTATGGGGTCGTTCAGATACATACATATATTGGTTATATTCTTGTGCACTTTTGGCAAATCTAGCCTGATACACTGTTGGCAGTGTTAATTGTTTATTTAAGGATGCTAATTTTGGATTGATTTTTGGTTTCACAATCTGCAATGGAGGTATTGTGGATCGAGGCTGTTGTGTTATCTATGATATTTGTATTTGCCAGTTTTCTATGTATGTCAAATTAAAAAAGGTTTTAGTAAATGTCTGAATACACATATTTGTTTAACACTGTGGATCATTAGGGTTGCATAAAATTCGAGAAAGGCTTGTAGAAAGATTCTGATTCAAGAATATTGTTGTTGCGAACACTAGTGATAATTATTTCCTTCTATATTGCAATGGTATTTCCCCTGTTTCTGCAATAATACTGGAATTTAGAGATAGTCTAAGTGGAGTCATTTGGATAAGGTCTAAGATTTTCAGTAATTCTTTGCTTGCTGACATACTGGTGCCCTCTAGTCAAGTACTGTTCTTATGAGTGCTCTGTATGTACATGTTGTAGTGCTCTGTTTGGTTCCTTCGACAGAAAGTTATATCAAGTTTGATCATTTTTAATGTAGGTAATTTTAATTTTTCGTCGCCTTCGAAAAAGTTGCATTGTATTTAATAGGCTGTACTTAATAATTTAACCAAATTCATCAAGAGCTGGTGAGTAATAATGCAGTTTAAATAGAAATTATTTCATACATTTTACTGCATTTTGTCATACTTCTAAGCAATTATATCTAGAGCTGGTGAGTGTTCATATAAAGTAACTAGAAATGATTTCATACTTTTTAGTGCAGTTTTAATGTTTTTCGAAATCGGTTATATTTTTCTTTCCAAAAATTAATTTATTATTATTTAACAATATTTGTTGCTAAATTCTATTACGAATTTGTATGCAATGTATTGTAATAGTACTAAATTAACCATTTAGGTATTTCATTTTCTTAAATAAATAAATTTCTAGTATACAAATAGCGCGGATCAGTTCCTCGAGTAACTAACGATTTCATACAATTCGGGTTTCCGAATTTATTCTATTGAGAAAGTACAAAGTTCTGCAATTCATTTACTGGTTTAAGTGACTTGAACAAAGTGGTGTCATTAGCAAATTTCCCTGCTGACTACAGCAGGGAAAACATGTTCAATACCCTAAGAAAGATCAAGCTATAATTATGGACTCCATAGAAGGATTCACAGTTAAAGACTATGTCAAAAAAATATGCAAATTGACAAATCCAACTAACATTCGCTTCGTCTCAAGGATTTCTAACAATAGAATCTGTTTATTTCTCTCCACCAAAGAAATAGCTAATGAATTAATCGACAAATCAATAACCCTGGGAAACAACGATATCAAAATAAGAATGTGATGATCGTCACCGCGGAGCGGTGGACGTGCCGGCCCAGTCGGTGGTGTCCAGGAGTGCTGGCTCCGGGATCGCTTTGGTAGTGGGTAATGGAAAATGAACACGCCGATATACTCTTAAATGAGATTTATTCGTCCCCGTTTGCACGGGTCGTCTTGTGACTTATTCTCTACGGTTAACACTCCTTAATCCTATATATCTATTTACACTTGTTTACAATCGTGCGCAGTGACGACTTTCGCGAGGCACGCCGTTCGACGCGGGATCGGTGGCCGCGCGAGAAGTGGGGGAACTTCTCCGCACGGGAGCGTCGACGGGGAACAAGTGCACGCAACGGGAACGCTCGGTCGTGCAATCGGCCAGTGGGACGAGCTGTGCGAGCGGGTGACCCTTCGCACAGGCGAGTCGGTCGGAAGACGGATGCACGAGAAGGGAGTACTCGTCGTGCAACCGGATCGGAGGGACGATCTGTGCAAGAAGGAAAACTCTTTGCACTGTCGGTTCGGTCGGGAGACAATCGTACGAGAAGGGACTAACTCTTCGATCGATTGGTTCGGATAGGAGAGAGACGGTTACGAGGAACTCGGTTTGCTGTCTCGGGGATTTCTGGTTTTCGGTATTCGGTATTCGCACCTTATATACTAATTTCGGCCGCGTTTCCAAAATAGTATGTGTTTATCGGTGTGTCGGGATTGCCGTTAGGCTGTTGTTTACCGACGCCGTCTGGCGCCGGCAGCCCGTGTTTGTGTCCACGGCTGTTGACAGTTTTTGTCTCTGACGGTTAAGCCGCGTGGGAACGCAATTCCCACGGTCGGCGATTCGGTAATATTTCGATGCGATTATTTGCATGCTATTCGTGACACTTCTAGGCGAGGCGTCACAAGACCATTAATTTCAAGAGCAAAAAGAATAATCTTATCAAATGTTCTTCCGATTATACTACACGATATTATAGAAACATCTCTTAAAAAACATAATATCAAACTCGAATCTAATCTATCATACATAAAAGCTGGTATAAACGATCTAGGTTGCTCACATATTTTGAGCTTCCGCAGACAGATATATATCCATTCTGACGACCTTAAAAAAGTTCCGGACTCCTTGCAAATAGAGTACGACTAATCCAATTACTGAATCTTTCTGTCATCTGACTCGCCTATATATTTCGTCTGCAAAAAGGAAGGATACTTAGCCAAACACTGTCGTGTAGGCCAAAGCATGTCAACACAAGATATTCCCTCTCGCGTAGAAAACAAACAAGACCTGACAATAACAACCTCATTTAACTCCAAAACGAAAGAGTATCAATCCAGCAACCAATCACCCGAGGAAAATATACAAGATTTTACTTCCTCTGTACCAGAAGGCACTTCAAACCCTTACCACAAGGGTTTTTTGACGGGAACCAAAAGGCTCATTTCAGCTATATCAGAATATATTTCTGATAACATAACAGATGAATTTTCAGATTCAGAAACTAACATTGATTCTTTATACAATCCTGAAAATAGTACGGTAAAAAGTACACCTGACAATAATACAAAACTCAAGATCTTTAAAAAACCGAAAACCTCTTCAATTATAGTAACAAAGGGGAACTTAGGTACATTCTTAGCCCCAATAAAGGAAAAGATGCAAAATCACGGTGATGAATTTCCTATAACGTTTAATAACTTCTCAAGCTTCTTCGATAAAGCTATTGCAAACCCTCTAGCGGCAGATATTGCAACTGAATACATAAACGACATCATAACTTTGGCAAAAATGATGAGAACGTTATATCCATACCTTTCCGAAAAATCTATGAAAAACAAATTTAGCAGAATTGTCAAAAAACTAGAAAGAAAGATAGAAAGCGCATAAAACACAAATACTATAAAAATGACCACATTTCATAACAAAGATTTAAAGTTAATGTTCTGGAACCCAAGAAGTATCATCAAAAGAAAAACGGAACGTCCAAAAATTCTCAGTGACATAGACATATTTGTATGTGTGGAATCCTGGCTCTCCGAAAGCAGACGTCAAGACGAAAACTTCCACTACAGTGGTTTTAAAACTTTTAGAAAAGATTGCCAATACGCAAGAGGAGGAGGAATTCTAATTCTAATTCGCAACAATCTAGCGTTCGTAGAACTTAGCAAGCTCAAGAGTCCTGACGATTCCGTTGAATTGGCTGACATAAAAATTACCAACGTTAGGCCTTCGTTAGACATCATTGCATGCTACAGAACCTTAGGTACAACTCTTTCTCAATTTAAATGGAATGAAATATTTTACAACATCAACAAAAAAGAGCACACCATTTTAATGGCCGACTTTAACGCTCACCACGAAAACTGGGATAGTGAAAAAAATGATACTAATGGGGAAAGACTTCTTTATAGTTACAATAATTCCAACTTATTTCTTCATAATTCTAAATCAAGTACACACATTCAACCTCACAACAATAGTAAATCGAACCTAAATTTAATTTTTTCTCCTTCCAACGTCGCAGATAAAATCAATGTACAAGTTAACGATGATCTTAGGGTTCTGATCATTTTCCGTTATTTATAGACATTAATTTAGAAAAAGCTTTATTTCATAAAAAATCGTTTAAGTTAAAATCCCTTCGGACTAATTGGCAAAAAATACATCAAAATTTAGAAGACAATTACTGGTAATTCATGTTAAAAGAATGTGTTCATTCGGCCACGAGCGAAAAATATTTGATTTTTACAAACATATTATGTACTGCTATCAAGAACAACACTCCAAAAAGAAGAATTGTTAACGATAAAATTCATAAAAATTCTGTACCTTGGTGAGATTTGGAATGTGAGAAGGCGAAAAGGCTCAGAAAGGCAGCCTTAAAAAAATGGCAACATACGAAAAGTCTCAATGATTATATAGACCATAGGTTGCCAACCTTTCTTGGCCCACCGCCCCCTTTTTAACCGACTTCGATAAGGAGGAGGTTACTCAATTCGACATGTATACATTCTTTTTTTTCAAACAGTGGTAACATTCGACGGCGCCTCTTTTAGGTGAAATATACTATATTACTACATTATAGATATATATAAAATGAAGGACCGGTTTTTATTAAAATTACTTTATTGAAAGATATTAAGATGTTGATGTATTGTTTAAAATTTGATAAACAAATATATGTTATTAAAAAAATGAATATAATATTATTAGTGAGAAAGCTGAGCTTGGTGTAACGACAATAATTTTTCGATATTTGGTATCAGATTTGTCATCAGCAATCTTGTAATCGCCGCGTTCCACTATTGACAATCTGTTTCTTTTCTTTGTTGCTAAATTGTTGGCAAAATTGTTGCTAAAAGGTTTTGCTTGTTTAATTTGTCGATCGTAGTTGTCAGCCTATGCTTTGCTATATCTCAATTTTCAGACAAAACCGAATGATCCTGGTTCCATGGAAGTCGAACCATATGCCGACCGTTCTCCTCAACCGTTGTCTTTCTTATAAAGTCTCGCGTGCTTTCATTTCTAGCCGTTTCACTTAGCTTTTGTATTGGGTCATTGATACTTAGAATATCTAAACGCCACAAATCTGACACGTCCGCCTGCTGCACAGACATTGTAGTAATCAGCGTAGCTGTATCGTGTTTCTCTCTCGTTTGTTTGTTTAATCGACCCATTACCGTCTATCCGAGAAGTGTTCCCATCGCGACGAGACTGTTACCCATATCGTACTTTTCTCCAGTAAATAGTTTTCCAGCAACGTCCGCGCCTATAAGAACCTGTATCGAGTTTTGCCGACTGCCTATATCGGATAAAATAATTTTCTTCTCGCGTAATTTATCTACCCACGCGTCTTCGGTAATGCACGGAATCGTTTCACAAATCGTGTCTTTGCTCATCACCGATAAATTGCACGCATAGGACTTGTCCAGACTTTTTATTCTAATCAAAAAAATGTTGGCCTTCTCTGTCCTTAGCCTGACACCGTCAAAGAGCGAGTGCGTCACCTCGGTCTCCCCGCGCGGTACATAACCTATCTCTTTCGCAATGTCCGCGCGAATATACGAATGCTGTGAAGCGGTATCTAAAATTGCCCTTACAGTTTTTTCTCGCGAATTAGAATAGAGGTTTACGCGCAACGTTTGTAAATAAACTTCGGGCGTCTCACAAATTGTCGCCAAACATTTTTCTAATTTTGACTCGTCTTCGTTATGCTTATCTGGCGCCTTATTTTTCTTCTCGACAAGGTTCGGACAGAAAAGTAATACATGTCGTCGGTCACACCACGCGCACTTAACTCAAACGCGCTATTTTTTTGAGATATGACCGCGATTTATACAAGCAAAACACGGGTTCTCTTTTTGTACGCAGTCTTTTCTTTCTTTAAAACTCATTTTCCTCGCGACTTCACACCCCTGACTTTCGTGTCTACCTTTACAGAATATACATACTATCTGTCTTTCTTCCTTCGAGGTAAGCAGCGCGCTCGCGCTCGCAGACTCCCTGAACGGCTCCTTAGTCGGCTCCGACTTGTTCTTCGGTCTCCTGCATCCTTCTCCTTCCGGTGAGATTTGAAAACCCTGCAGAACCATGTCTATGCGCTCTTTATTTTCCACTTCGAGATGCAGGAACCTCAGAATCCTCGTTAGCCGATCCTCGGTCTCTCTTTCATCTTTCATGTTTGCCGCTTCTCGCTGTCCGTTACGTTGCCACGCTCGTAACACCTCTTCCAGGAGAGACGACTCCACCAGTGGATACAACATCGCAGTACACTTGTCCGTCGCGACTCCTAGCGACTCAAGCACTCGAATATAGGACTCTAACTTATCATATAGGCTCGCGAGCGATGGTCTTTTGTTTCCTTTAACGGCGTTTTGCAGCGCAAGCACTAGTAGTTCACGCACATAATATTCTATTACTATGTCGTCTCGACCAAAACGATTCTTCAGGCTTGTAACTGCTTTTTCATAATTTTCTTCCGTAGGCGGAAAACTAGTCACTAGTTCGCTGGTTCTTGAGCCCGCAACTGTAGCTTGTAGAAGGTATTGGAACTTATCTCCTTTATCAATCGCCTGGTCGTCGTGGATTTTCTTGAATTGGCTCCAAAAGGTGAGCCACTCCTTGACACTGCCGTTGAATTTAGGGAGCTCAATCCTCGGAAAATTCAATGTCTTTCTCTCGATCTCGGCAGGAGTCCTGTAGTGCTGCTCTGTTGCGCCTAGAAGGCCGGTCGTTTTCAATTTGGCCGTCAAGAAATTTGTCTTATACGCGTCATCCGTTTCCAACTCCTTTGCGATTGCCCCGTCGTCTAGGTCGGAGTGAAGTAACGCGTTATTAAACGCCACATGTGCTTCGTTCAACTCCGTCATCTTCGCTTCCAAGAGTTGGAACGCAACTATTTTCTCTTCCTGTGTAGACCCTCCATCCTCCATTGTTGTTACGAAGGCAGTATGCGCCTTCGTAAAATTCATTCTACTAATTCTTCTCGTCCTCTTAACGACCTCCATCTTTCAGCACTTACTCTCCTCAACTTTTTTTTTTTCTTTGATTACCACTAGTCTCACCGTCCTGCACGGTCGCCACAATGTTAATAACTTAAAAGGGTTCACTAGGTAATCGTAAAATAAGCAAGTCAGTGGTCTGTTAGATGAATCAGATTTTATTGCCCGCAGTACCTTTTCTTGCGCACGCCAATCCCACGACCGACATGTGCTCACACTTTCCAGATGGCACTCTCACCTTTTCGTTCGACAATTCCCCAACAATTATGAAACTCTCAAAGGATTACCAATCAAATATAAATTAATCCTACTAGATATCTGCAATGAAATGTGTACAACAAATAATTATCCAGTGGATTGGAAAAAATCATACATACATTTCATTAGAAAATCAGATGGCAAGAACGTTAGACCGATCTCTTTGTCGTCATGCCTGTGTAAGGTTATGAAAGTTATGTTAAAAAATAAATTACAGTGGTGGTTAGAACGAAACAACATTCTTCCCACAAGTCAAACAGGCTTTCGAAAAGGGCAATCGACTATTGACAATTTAACTAACCTGACCTTAAATGTGGAAGAAGCATTCAGCAATAAGAAAGACCTCTTAGCCGTATTCCTAGATGTAAGCAATGCATTTGACAATGTAAATATTAATATACTACTACAAAGAATGGCATCTATTGGATGCCCCATTAACTTTATTGAATTTATTAAATTTATAACCTTTGAAAGACTAATATACACTGACGTAACGGGAAGTGAGACTAGGAAAGTGTATAAAAGGGTTCTTCAAGGAGGTGTCCTCAATCTACTCCTTTATAATATTTATATATCCAAAATTGTCGAAAAGTGTTATAGTCTCACAATTCGCTGACAATACTACTGATTCTACTGATTCATGCAAAAGACTACTTGAAAAATCGATTACTGTAATCCATGAGAATTTATATAACTTAGGAGTAGAACTGTCACCTCAGAAAACCAAATATATCCATTTTAATAAACGTAACATACAACCACGGCAAACAGAAATTAAAGTTAAAAGTATCATGATTAAGTCATGCGATGCAGTGCGATTTTTAGGCATAGTCTTCGATTACAAAATGACTTTTAAAAACCAAGTAGATCAAATTGAAAAAAAATGTTTCAGAGCCATGAATATAATTAAGTTTATTAGAGGTACATGGCGGGGATCAGATCCTCAAACACTGATAATACTATACAAGAGTTTTGTGCGATCTATTTTGAATTACGCCTGTTTCGTATATTTTCCGACACAGTCACAACAAATTGAGAAGCTCGAAAAGATACAATACATGGCAATCAGATTAGCCCTTGGATACAGAATTAGCACACCAACCAACATCCTCCTACCAGAATTAAAACTACAATTAATACTAGAATGTTCAAAATGTTTATGCATTATCTACCTTAACAAAACCTATTCAAATAAAAGTGTCCTAGTTTTTAATACTGTGTCTTGTTTTAAAAAAATGATAGAAAATAAGAACAATAAACGTAAATTCAGCCATCGGCTATTATTTCGTTGTATCGAAAGCATAGGCAGTGAGAGCAACCACATTTATTCTGAAAATGATTACAATATTTACCTTCACGATTACGAAGGTATTACTAAAAATATTCATACTAACATCGAATTCGGTAAATCACTAAAAACAATTAGTGCTCCCAATAAAAAAATTAATGAACTGCTTTCCAAAGAAAATTCCTTCGCTATTTACACAGATGGTAGCAAAATAAAGAACTCGATCTGTGTAGGAAGTGCGTGTATTTGCAGTGACCTAGGCAAGAATATAGTAAGAAGCATAAATAATAATTCTTCAATTTTTACTGCCGAATGCATTGCGTTGAGGGATGCCATAGACATTGCTTTAAGTATTCCAAATAGAAATGTTCTAATATTCACGGACTCCCTAAGTGCACTGCTTTCCTTAAATAATCTTAAGATTGACATAAAAACTAATCCGTATAGTTTTGAATAAGAAAAGAAGTTTACCAATTCTCAACAATAACCTCAAACAATAGTCAAGTAAAATTCTATTGGGTACCGGCGCATATAGGGATTAAGGGAAACGAAATTGCAGACGCATTAGTAAAAATCGCAATGAATACTATATCAACAAATTCGATTAAAATCCCATACACAGACCTAAGAGAATGTGCCAAAACAACAGCTATAAGTAATACCTACGATTTTATCAGTGAAAAAAAGGTCTATACAAAGGCGTAGAATATTTTAGAAAGTATTTCCGCCGACAAGCGAATCCCTGGTATACAAATAAAAATCTGCCGCGCGAAATTATAACAATTAACAGATGCAGATCAGGACATTATAACCTTGCATTCTCACTTGTGCGAATAGGCTTTACAAGTGATCCACAATGTCAGTGGGGATATGAGCGTCAAGACATAGACCATATTTTATGGCAATGTGCTGCATACGACAATCAGAGAGAAAAATTAATAACAGGGCTACAGAAATTAAAATATCATCTCCCCATGAGGGCGAGTATCCTTCTCTCAGAACCATCTATAGCAGTTTGTAACCTCTTGCGTTTATATTTTAAAAACTGCAACCTAAAGATTTAATCTTCACCGACAATGTATCCTGTTTTGTGTACTACGTATTATTTATCATGTATTATATAATTATGTATGTATTGTGTAAGTAGCAAAATAATCTCTATAGATAGGTTCTAATTGCATTAAATAAAAAAGAAAAAAAAAGAAACTTCTAATCGGTAGGTAGAAAACTGCGTTATATCCCGTCGCGTGCGTACAGTTTGTAAGGCTTTTCTCTAGCAGTTTACAATGACTGCATCGCTTGAGTGAGGTCTGTTGCCTTTTCAAGAGTAACATAAACACTTATAAGCATGATTTCAAGCGAAGGAACCTTAGATAAGAGCGTAGCGATCACTGTGATGCTCTGTCGAGATCAGTTCAATTTAAATACTTGTGAGAGCACAATGGCCATGAAAAGAATTGAATTAAGTGTAGAAATGCGTTCACAAATAATTACGTTATCAAAAGAAGGATATTCTATAAAGAATATTGCAGAAAAAGTAGGAGTTTCAAAATTTTGTGTGAGCTACAGATTGAATAAGTACAGTGCTATAGGAATTTGTTCCTCTGGAAGATGATATGGAAGACATAGAAAAACAATTGAGGCAGAAGATCGTCATATTATAACAAGTAGAAGAAATAGAAGAGACACAGCTTCCGAAATAGCTGCAGAAATAAATAAATCTAGAGACGAAGCAATTTTAGTTTCAATAGTAAAAAGGCATCTTAAGGTAGCTGTCTTAAAGGCTGTGTTGCAGTGAAGAAACCACTGTCAAAGAAACAAAATAAAAAAAAGAGACTTCAGTGGGCTAAGTATCATAAAAATTGGACACTGGTAGAGTGAGAAAAAGTGTTATGGTCCGATGAATCCAAGTTTGAAGTGTTTGGGTCCAAGCGATGTGTTTTTGTTCGTCGAAAAGTTACAGAAAAATTAAATGACGATTGTGTAGTGCCCACAGTTAAACATGGGAATGGTTCTGTAATGTTATGGGGATGCTTTGATAATAATATGACGGGAGATTTAGTCAAAATAAGCGACATTTTGAGAGATAAAATAATTTTTGGAGAAAACATATAACCGACTTCGAAAAAATATTAAAATTGCACTAAAAAGTATGAAATAATTTCTATTTCATTTATATTAAATGATATTCAATAATATATTAAATTTCTATTTCCTTTATATTAAATTATGTTAAATAATCTTTTCGTAGTCGGCGCAAAATTAAAAATTACTTACATTAAAAATTACCAAATTTGGTTTAACTTTCTGTCGGAGGGACAAAACTTATGCCCTAAAATTATTGCTATCATCATATCTACTTTAGACATCATATACATTAACACTTTTCTCTATCGGCGCTCCCACCAAAAACTATTCCAAATCTACTCAGACCTCATTTAGCTTTAATGTTTTTACCCGATTTTTATTAGTTTTCAAGTTATAACGCTTCAAAGTTTGCTAATTTTCAAGTAAAAAAACTCGTTTCGGTCCTGGGCGGTTCCATTGATGCAGTAAGCACCATGGGGTTCTTGAAATCGATACGGAGGAAAATGGGAAGAATCCCAATATTCTGGGCCTAGAATCCCAAGGGAGACCCTCCGTTAGGCTGTGAAAGATTACTAAGATATTTAGTGATAGAATTCATTTCATAGGGATATCGTTAGGTCTGAAAATTTTAGAGAGATGGATTGTGAATGTTTCGGCTTTATTCTGGTTGTCCTTAGCCCATGAGATGTTTTCTTTTATTATTTCTTATTATCAATATTTTCTTACAATTTTTTTGTAATTGTCCAAAGTGAATAGTTATCTTCTTGATTAGGAAAAAGGTTGTGTATATATTCTTGAAGGCGCTCATTTTTTATTTTATGTAGCAATTTTTTTAATTCGGCGGATAATTTGTTCAATTTTTTTTATCTTCAGGACGTCTAGAGTTTTCTCATTTTTTTCCTGGTGTTTCTTTTTTCTGCTATTTTATTCCTTACAAATAGAGGGAACACGGGGTGTCCTCCAAGCATCCCTCCTCTCTTTTGCGATGCAGAACACGCTCCACATAGTGCGCAACTGCTTCCCATTCGCTCGATCCTCGTAACATCACCCCCACGATGTTGTCGAGTGTGACGTCTCCTACGAGGATGCAAAGCTCGAGCCTTTCTCTGGCGAAGTGGTCGCACAAGAAGAACGTATGAAGCACGTAGTCCTTTGCTGCGTCTCAATACCGCCATCTCGGAGATCCGACCTTGACCATCCTCGACAGGTATGCACGGAAGTATTCACGGTCTGTGAGGAAGTGGGTGAGATAAAAATTTGCCTCACCGTGGGCTTTAGATGTCCAGGTGGTCAGCTCTCCTATCAGCGGAGTCGTCCACCGGCCCGGCTGTGAAGTCTCCTAGCGTTACTATTATGCGCGCATTATCGCTGCGCGCTCGTGGGACACGGCTTCGGCCCGCCCAGTCTCCGAGGAGCGTTGGGAGATGTTCTTCCGCTCGAATGCAGGCAGGTCGATGGGTATTACCCCGGCGACTGCTTGCACTGCGCACTCGGAGACGGTCCTGTAGCTGCACGGCACCCGAAGCGCCAGCTGGCGCTGTACGGCAGACATGCAGCTTCTGTACTTACGGAGCCGAAGGGCATCCGCCCACATTTCGGCTCCGTACAGCAGGACGCTCTGGGTTGCCGAGAGCAAGAGTGTCCTCTTGCTCGGCTTCGGGCCGCTCACGTTTGCCATTAGTCGGCTAAGTGCTGTCGCCAACGACGCCGCCCTGACCGAGTCCCTCCGGATATGTTCCGCGAAGCTGAGCTTGTTGTCCAAGACAACGCCCAGGTACTTCGCGGACCTCCGGGTCTGGATGGTCTCGGTCTCTGCAATCATCGGGACGATGGTGAGGATCCGTCGGCGTGTCAGTATGACGATTTCCGTTTTCGGAATCGCCAGCTGCAGCCCGTGGTCTTCCATCCATCGCTCTACTCGGTACATGACCTGATTCAGCTTGAGCTGAGCGTGCTGTGATGACCACGGTGACGTCGTCAGCGTAGTCGACGAGAAACGAATCCTCTGGCATACCCATGCGGTCTCGGAGATAATCCGTCATCACTGGCAATAGGTAGTCCGGGAGCCGAAACGTTGTTTTCAACGCCTCCAATATGTCCGTCCACCGTGCCGTGCTCCGGCAACTCGACGGCACCGAAGAGCTCCTCAAAAGGAGCAGCGGGCCGTCGACGAAAAGCGCAAGAGGAAGAGCAGGAAAAGACGGCGCCCCAAAATTAAGCGGACCGCTGTCCTCGTAAAGCCGGCCGAGGACGTGACGTACGCGTGCATTGTAGGCGTGATACGTCGTCAGGTTCGGCCAGACGAAGCGGACACGGAACGTACATCAATTTGGCAATCGATTGACTAACAATGAGTATAGTCGAGAAGGTTTTCGGTGCACAGTGTCGGGTTGTTATTGAAAGGCAGACCACATGTAATTTATTCGAATCGCGAAACAACCGAGCTACAAAATCCATAGACTTTTTATTATAAGCACTTGACTGGAAAAGTGTTAGGTTTTTAGTCGTATGTTCTACGTGGAAACACGCATTATGGCTCCGCGGTTGCATTTGCCCATAATGGCAGACATCTTAGAAGGGAAGTCTGATAGAAAAGACGAAACAGAGTAAAATCTTTGTACGAAACAGCTTCATCTCCTTATGAAATACTTATCCATTCCGATTTAAACAAAACACCCTGTATAAATGTAATTCCAAGTCCTTACTAATAACTAATCGATTCTTGAACATTTTAATATATTTTCAAATATACTTATAATTTCACAATAATTTAAGTTTTACGTGCTGACGAGTTGTACAGTATGGCTGTTAAATTATTATTTTACATTTAATAGTTATTTTCTATTTTCAGGAAGAAGCTCCAGGAAACAGTGGAATTTATAAAACGGTCTGCTACTGTAATACGAAATTCATCACCAAGTAATATGATATTATATCAGTGCCAAAAAGAGGCTGTAGATACAGATGTACAAAAAGAAAAAGTTATATCTAATCTTCCTAAAGTTGGGGTATGTATATTTTGTAATGCTGGCTTTTCTTTTCATGATATTCACCCTTTGACTGTTGTGCACTCACCGTATACATCCGACTACACATAAGTTGCACCGTGGTACCAATGCTAGCAGCAGAGAAACGATTGTAACACAAGTACTGCATGTGCGCAAGATAGATACGCAGGAGACTGAGGAGAGAGAGGGAGAGAGGGGGGGGGGAGAAGGAGGGAGGGAGGGAGAGAGATGATAATTATGTACAGTCCATCTATGAATCTAATTTACTGCATACTTCATATTGACATATACGTACCTCAAATAATAGAGAAATAGACTAAGCTGCTCAGTTTATTACACAACAGAGTGTCTTTCGAAATCCTACACTTCATGCTGCCCCTACACCATACCAGATACAATTCCCGGAGCAGAAATAGAAAGTAGTTTTTAATAAACTATTTCTTTTGAAAATTTCTCCTTGCGAACAAATGAAATTCTGATAGATAAAAAAAAACAAGTTCATTTCTTCGAAGAAATTAATTTAAAGAATTATTAAAATGCCTTTACATAATAATACAATTGTTAGTTGCATGGTTTATCTTTGGCATGCATGTTGTACGTAACGGCACGTTCCGGCAATCCATGCATTTCAATGATCGGCTTTTTTAAATTTAACAAAAAACGATTGGTGGTAGAAACGCGTTTTTTAATTCAATATACGATATACTCGTCTATTAAAAAATTTTTTATACTCCGTCAGCTTTCTTAATGATTTAAAACTGCCAAGACTACGATCGATGTAGTAGGCGTTTACGATATCGGACCATTTCGCGACTTTATCTACACCGTCAATGATATAAACAAGATCTTTCGTTAATAAATTATTGCGGAGACATTTTAATAAATGTGGCGGATCAAACTGCGGCACAACTTTTTGAGTATCCACCATGATGAAACGCCCATGGCCTGACAATCCGCTCCGGCGCTGCGTGTCGAAAAGTAACTCCTTCATGGCACGTACATTTCTTGGCCCCTGATCGCAAACTAAAGCGATAACTTTCAATTCAATGCTAGTACATTTCCGAACTATGGCCTTAAATGTACGTGCAATTGTCGGCCATTGCATGGTACCCTTACAAAAAGAGTATGCCACTCTTTGTTTCCACGGTTTCTCTCCGTGTATGGATCTTACCATCCAAACGAGAGCATGGTCAGCAATGTCGGGACACCGATCGAATCCCGAATCTACAAGTCCCTCGATTAAATCGAATTTGGCGTTATAGTAAAGTCCGCGACTAAGCTTTATTTCATCAAAAGACAACACACAAAACCGTTGGTTGTCATGTTTAAACTTTTGTATCGCGATCGCCATATTGCTGAAGACAATATCGCAAATACCCAGATTTAATTTAATTTTAACGACCACCTTTCTCAATGTCTCGACACTTGGCAAGATAAATACACTGGAAAGATACTGATACCCACGTGGACTTTGCTTTTGTATTGATAGAGCAAATAACTTATCATTCAATGTAAATGTTCTATGAAATTTATTTTTTCCGACATTTCGGACATTCGAAAGTTGTCCGAAATTTTTTTTTTTAATCGGAAATATTTTTTTCATTTTTGCAGTTAAAATAAATAACATATCCATGATATTTAATGTTTATATAATTGCAATATGTTCTATAATAGTACCTTTTTTTTCTGTGATACTCCAGATGTAGAAGGCACACCAATTGTCTCTTTGGCCTCAGGTGTCGTACTACTGTGCCCATCTGTAACATCCATTACAAATGTTTGACAATTAGATATCTGCTTCATCCACAAATTATCCAATTCTATACATGACATGATAAAATTAAATTAACATTTCCTTACCAGAATGTGTCTGCGATGTCATAATTTCCATTGCATCTGTTGCTTCGATTACTTCAGTAATTCCTGAAGGAATTACTGCAGAAATTGAAGCTTCAACAGTTACAGGTTCTATAAAATATAGAAATTATAAATAATAAAATACACTATGAATATGCTTATTTTATGTATACATACTTGGCAAATGAAGCGTTGGCACTGCTGAAGTGCTTAGTCGGATATTTAATTTATAAAAATCCTCAAAGTGGACATCGCAGATTTTCACATTTTTTAATGAAGCCATATCCTGGAGGCAGGGATTATCGCACGCTGTTATCCACTTAAGGCAGCGTTCTCTGTTACTTATAATGTCTGGAAATTGCCGAAGCAGATTTCCCTGTGAGGTGCATCCTCTCACTTTACATCTGTTGGAAGGTTTGCTCTTTGCAGTGAAAAACGATAAACACCGTTAAGGTGAATAAGAATATATATTTTATTTAATAAACTAAATACACAAGCCACATGCTGCGCGCCAATCACACTTAGCTCAACGCCCAACTCCCACAGCCACACTCCAACAAACGAACAACGCGGGAGACATTCAGCCGTTCTAACCCACGAATGCTTGAATGTTATGCCGGAGTTATCATTAGGTTTAACAACATCTTCTAGGCACCGTAATATTTCACAAAAAAGAAACACAAAAAAACACAATGAAACCTCGCAAAGTAATCAAACTCACGCTGGTCTACCAGACCACCGCCACGTGAGTGATTGTTACTTCGTCATTCAAATGTTTCGCTCTCGCGGGCTTTAAATAACGACGAATACCAGCGCAAACCGACGGCTACCGACGCCGACGCTGAAATTTTCATACCAGTGCTGGTGGTACTCACCGATACGCTAGATATGTGTATGTGATGCCTACTAGCGCCGCGTAGATTTGGTTCACCATCTAAAAACGTGGTTTCACTTCCCCGCAACTATATTTGGTCCCCCTGCGTTCGACTGCCTGTCTCGGGCCCTGTGTGCCTTTTAGCGTTTCACTGTAGCACACACTCACCACGCACTCACTCTACGCGTGTCGGAACAATCGCCGGTGAATCAGTCACCACAATATGCTTCTGCACATCCGGGTGAAGAGGAGTTAGATGCTTATACTCGGTTCCTTTAGCAACGGCGATTGGTACTTGCACCAGCTGTCATCACCTTTCAAATAGTCCTCGTGTATCGGATTTTTATCAGTCGAGATCAAATGTTTATACGTGGCCATGATTGCATTTTTTCATATTCTGGAGTGAATCAATATCACGTTGAATAGCTAATCCATAGTATTAGGTAAGTTTTTTAATCTGAACATCCGTTAATTTCCCTTTACCTCCGAGCTTTTCTTTGGTCTTGACATTTCGGAGTCGAGAACCCATTCTTTTTTCAACGTGCCCTATACATTCACTTTTGATCGCTGCAAAATCATCGCTGTATGGATTTACTTCAAGAATTCATTGGAAAGTTTCAGAGTCGCCGTCGCCAATATAATTTCCGTATAATTCTTCAAACCGTACAAACATTTCTATAATCACGTCGCCCTTCATTTTTCCTGCTGATCCCTCATGATTCACATGACATTCTTCTTCGTATTCTTCTGCCCATTTTTTAAAATTCTTTTCCTTATTATTCCAGTGCGTACACATGCTACAGCAACTAGACTTTACAAGAACATCGATCACTTTGCCCGTGTAGTAACCGATAAGTGTCATTACTCCGTACAGTGACGAAAATCCACGCTCCTTCCACGAGCCATCACCAGAAATTTTCAAATCGTTCAAGGGTCTCTCATATTTCTCATTTTCTTTTTGTTCTTCCTGTGCAGCTTTTTTACTCAGATTTAGGAATACAATTTTTTCGGCGTCATACACATGGTTCAAAATCAAATAATATACGGATTTACTAAAACCTTTACCGATATCCATCAAACCACTAAATAAATTTATTCCTTTTAGGCTAATTCCTCAAAAGTCGCATAACGAACACTATTCTTCTATTCACTTCATATGCACTTTGTATAAAAGGGCTAGAATTAATCAATGTTCTTCCACACTTACACTGTACTACAATTTTAAAGGCAAATCCACGGTGTTCTGTTTCTGCAAATGATATTTTGGTAAAAATGCCGAATAGGGGAACTGTTGGATTTTCTCTTCTTTGAAAGAGAAAGTTCTCGTAACAAAAGAACCATCTGTGCGCGTTTGGGTTTCATTCCTAGACACAAGTCAAGAGGGTGCAGCTGCGTCCCATCTTGACTTGTTTAGACAAAGCATGGGACCGATAGGGTCTATGGTTCAGTAACGAAATTCTTCGTTACTGACCTCGTGTTGCATTTAGTCGAGCTGCTTCTTTCGAACTAAACAGACGTACTCTTCCGTGGTCTTCTAATAAAGTTTTTAAAGTCAAGTTAAATAAAAGACTAACTCATTCATTTCGCCGCCTATATTTTCAATAGGTTATGGGCCCAGATTAGTGCGGTGCTATCTGCGTGTAGTGTGGAATAGAAGAGTAAAAAAAAAAATAAAAACTGAAAAGCAAAAAACTATAATTGCTGTGTATATAAATATATATAAAAGTGTGTGTATGTTAGTGTAATAATCAGTAGTATAATCCGTAGTGTAATTTTTGCAGTGATTAATTAGTGAATATAAGAAATGAAAGGTGCAAATTTAAAAAGAAACATTAAACCATTTGATGGTGAAAAGTACAGTGTTTGGAAATTTAGAATTCGTGCGTTGCTAACAGAACTAAACGTAATTAGTGTTATCAACGACGAAGTTCTGGACATGTTAAGTGAAAAGTGGGTCAAAGCAGACAGAACTGCGAAAAATACAATTATTGAGTATTTGTCGGACTCATTTTTAAGTTTCGCGGAAACGAACAATAGTGCAAAACAAGTGCTAGAAAATTAGGACTCTATATATGAGCGAAAAAGCCTCACTACACAATTAGCATTACGGAAAAGACTACTAACGTTAAAATTAAAAAGTGATACACCACTGGTCAAACATTTTTCAGTGTTTGACAATATTATATCGGAGCTTGCAGCAGCGGGTGCAAGACGGGAAGACACGGACAAAGTGTCTCACTTTTTATTAACTTTGCCTGCTTCATATGACGGTGTAATAACAGCTATAGAAACACTGTCGGAGAACAGTTTAACGCTGGCATTCGTGAAAACAAGACTTCTGGATCACGAGATAAAATTAAAGGATGATTCTCGTGACACAAGTCTGAAAGTACTCCAAGCGAATAGGCATCAAGTGCAAAAAAGAATAAACTTTCAAAGTGCAAAAGTGTTCAAGAAAAATCCAGAAAGAAAATTTAAACCAAATAAATCAAGTGCTGTAAAATGTCGCCATTGTGACAGGAAAAGCCATTTTAAAAAGGATTGTTTTTATTATAAGAAAACAATTCAACACGAAAATGAAAAAGAAAAGACTGTACAAACGGTGCAGGTGACAAATTCATCGTGTACATCCGAACACAATACCCCCAGATTTACATTCATGGCTGGGGATTTTGATCAACAAGCAAATGGAAACAGTATAATGTTTCTACTTGATTCGGGCGCATCAGACCATCTGATAAATAGAGAAGATTTGGCGTAAAATTTTCAAGTCCTGGAAACGCCAATAAAAATTTCTGTGCAAAGAACGGGACATTTATTGCTGAGACAAAGAGAGGGTTGCTGAACGTCGTCACCAACAAGGGCGTCCCAGGTACCATAGAGGATGTGTACTACTGCCCAGACATACCCTACAATTTATTGTCGGTACGCCGAATGCAGCAGGCCGGAATGACCGTAACCTTCGAAGAAGAAGGCGTAAAAATATGCAAAAGTGGTAAAGTCATCATATCAGGTAAGCCACTGAACAATTTAACTGGTGTAGAATTTATGGTTTGTTCAAATAAAGTAAATTCAACAATAGTCTTGAATAAAACCAGTAATTATGAATTATGACATCAACGGTTAGGCCATATCGGGAAAAATAAATTCTTAGAATTAAAGAATAAAAGAATGTTTTTAGACATGGATAAATTACCAAAAGTTAAAGTCCATGATAAATTATGCGAAGCTTGTATAAATGGAAAACAAGCACGATTACCGTTCAGAAATACAAAAGACAAAAGTCATGTAAAACGACCATTGTTCATAGTACATACTGATGTCTGTGGTCCTATTACTCCTTCAATAATTAATGACAAAAATTATTTTGTTCTTTTTGTAGACGAATTCACTCACTATTGTGTTACGTACCTGATTACACATAAATCAGATATACTTTCAGTCTTTCAAGACTATGTAGCAAAGAGTGAAGTTCATTTTAATTTGAAAATTGTCAATTTGTATTGTGACAACGGGAGAGAGTATTTGTCAAACGAGATGAAGGGATATTGTGTAGAAAAGGGTATTAGTTATCATTTAACAGTTCCTCGAACTCCACAGTTAAATGGTGTATCGGAACGTATGGTAAGGACAATAACCGAAAGGGCTCGTGCAATGGTTCCCGGGGCAAATTTAGAAAATTGTTTTTGGAGTGAAGCCGTTCTTACTGCAACGTTTCTGATAAAGGGTATAGCTGGGTTTGGGGGTCAAAAGTGCCCTTAGACCGATTTCGATTCGCGATGATGTATTCGATAGGTTATCAAAAAAGACTAATCTGTGCCAAGTTTCAAGTTCCTATCTCGACGGGTGGGGGAGTAAACAAGAAAAAACAAAAATCACGATTTTGACCAATTTCTCTTGTCCTACTGCATGAAAAATTTTGAAAAAAATCAGAGATATTCCAGTTAGTGAGGCACATATTCCAGAATTCTTTCAGATTTTTCAGTTCAAAATCCAAACTGTGAAAAATAAAAAACGCAAAAAAATGATGAAAAATGCCGGTTTTGCATCGAAGGAATCTCAGAACTACGATTATAAAATTACAGGAAGTGTATATTATTGTTATTATTGTCCTCAATTTTTTTCATATTTTTAGGAGTGGTGCGCCGTAGTTGGAAAAATCAAAAATCGATTTTTTTCGCTGTTTCGGTGTGTTAGAGCAACTTGTATAAAGAATTTCTGTATACTTTTTATGAAATACATAATTCTTAATGTTTTGACATCGATCAAAACAGTATAGGTATTAATAAAACTAATATATCTAACAATTACAACATACACTTTGAGGAATATCTTCAGAACTATCTACGATATTTTCCAAGAGCGTCCGTGGCGCAAGTGATAAGGTGCTCGGCTGTTGAGCCGCTGGATACTTTTTGAGCGTAGGTTCGAATCTCCAGTTGGTACATATTTTTTTTTTCGTTAATCATATATTTTTTAATTTCTATCAATGCAACAATGATAAATACTTATTTACAAATAATAAAAACATATTTTTATAATGTTGTAACATGTATTATATACATAAGAATAATTTTGGAGCGCTCATGCCACCGCTCCTCTTGTCAAGTATCTTATCAACTACGATATTGTTTAACACGTCTTACACTAAAGTACTATATGAAATTCAGTTTCGAGTCACTTATCTTTAGTTTTGTAATCCTTATTCCTCAGTCCTCATGTTGTGTTATCCTTAGTCCTCATCACTGTCTTCGTTGATAACAGCTGTCACTTGTTCAACGTTAAATATTTTACTCAGAATTTCTGCAGGGCGTACAATTTTTGACAGATACCGAGCATGCGACAAGAAATAAATAATTGCTGCTACGTGTGAGCAACAACCAATTGTACGATTACCATTAGCACATTCGCAACAATATCTTTTAATACCTGTGTAGCCTATTGAATTTGGTGTGTAATCAATGTAACATCTGTAAGTTTTACTGCTAATGTGACGTGATTTTCCTTCGAATTTAACTATATTTTTAGATTCTTTAAGGCACCGAATATTAATATTATTTTCGTCGTCCATCAGTTCTGCTAAATACGATACTGCTTGAGATAATTGATACGAACCAGTAAATAGAATTTTAAGATCGCGTTCTGTCATTTCAGGAAAATCAAGAATTTCGGAAGGTGATAATTGTTTAAAAGGAATCTTTCGCCTACTCCAACGTTTATTTTCTACTTCCACTGCTAATGTATTATCAACATTTTTTTCAGAAACTATCCTATGAACAATTTCGTCGCAAAGCCCTGTGTCCGAGTTTAAACGTTTTCCGAAGACGTTATTTAAAAAACATGCTATTCTGCACAATATTCCGACCTTTGGAAGCAATTTGTTATCTAACTGATGATGAAGAAGTCGATATTTCTGACCTATGATTCCGTGTATAGCTTCGACAACCCAACGAACCTTTGTAACATCTTGTACATCCCGGAAACCTCGATCGACGATGCAAATATCTCCAGGTTGCAGAAGAGTTTGCAAACCATTGAGGTCTTGCATGACAATCTTTATTATCTCTGCGTCATTCTGTTTTGCATAAAAGGGCCCTAACATATCAACAATATAACCGTTTGTAGTACAAACTGTAAATGGTTTACACAACGGTACTTTCTTTTGGCCGGAAAATGATTTCTTCTGATATTCGTTATTTGAACTTTTTTCATGACGAATATATGTTCCATCGAAAATTAGCGCTAACTGATCTGAAATATTGTATAATTTTTTAGCAACCGGAGATGTATAATTTTCTATTAAATTGTTCCGCGATAATGCTGCAACGCCAAAATGAACAAGAAGGATATCTTTCTGGAATGAATTTATAACTGACTTACAAAAATCGGATACTTGTTGTTCGCGTTCTAAACCGAGAACTGCAGCTATCACACTATTTGAATTGCCAGTACGCAATTTGAAAAGAAATACTACAATAGCCTGAGTGATATCGCGTTGCTGAGATTTTTTCATACAAGTCATCATTTCCCGAAGTTTAATTAAATTGCTCCATGTTAAACCTGTAAATATTTTAAGTCGTTCTTCCGAAAGTGTAAAATCGCCCACTTTATCATTAATATCTGAATTGCAATTCATAGAAAAGTATTCAAAATAATTTCTCAATTCTTCGGTATCGATCAAAGTACTATTAGAATGTATTCTTAAATTCATTACATCTTGCTCAAACAAACGTTTCTTTAATAAATGGCTACGACAGCACCGATTTCCTCTAGGAACATATAGTCGCCGCATAATAAATACTTGTTTTCGAGTTTCAGCTGGTACATTTATTATATTTGATTTTGATCCGCAAACGAAGCAGTACCCATGAGTAGAAACAACTCTACTAAATGGCATTTCTACGTATTGAATAGATGTATGATCAACGTTACTCAAATCCCTAACAAACGATGGATCTTCACTTGAAGATATAGCAGAAGATGAAGTTGATGATTCGTCAGACAATATATTGAGTGAAGATATTCCGATTGAAGATAATTGATTCGAAGGTATTTCAGTTAAAGTGGTGCCGAGTGAAGTTATTTCAGTCGATAGATTTTGAGATGAACAAGAAGGTCCAGCTGAAGAAAAACCTCCAGCTGAAGAAGAGGGTACAGCTAAAGGGACAGTTTTAACTGAAGAACGGGTTGTAGCTAAAGGGACACTTATAACCGAAGAAGAAGCTTCACCTAAAGGAACAGATCTATTCGAAAAAGAGGTTTCAGTTACCGAAGAAGTTTCGACTATAGAAGTCGCCTCAAACTGACGCGGAGAATCTTCCGAATCCGAGTTTGTAACTAATCCTTTCTTGTAAGCGAAGATGCGACACTTGTTACACAATTTATCACCAATAATTACCACTCTTTCTAAAATTCTAGAATAACTAACTGCTTCAACTTCCGTCTGGATTTTCTTAAACTGACCATGCGATTTGCGAATAAAGATATTGCAACGAATGCACTTGGTATGGTCGGTTTTCCTTTCAAAAAAGTGTGCTCCTTCAGACGACATATTAAAAACAAGAAATGAATATACACGGATAAACACAAACACAAAAAATACACGCCGATAAACAATATTTGAAAATTATTATACCGATAAATAATATATGAACACGCGTAACAGTTCACAATATTACACGTAAAGTTAATAGCATTGAATTCGAAATAAGGCACCCGACGATCGTCCGTTGCATTTGGCATTCGAACCAAGACTGACCGTTTTTCGTTTCCGTACATTTCTTCAAAGTAGGATATTTTACAATTGGGGAGGAGTTAGGAGAACTGATCGAAGGTTTTGACAATGTTGTAAAGGTGTTGGTGAGTTCGTCCCGTGATCGTCTTTTATGGGTCGTAAATAATGTAAGAAATAATCGCTATAGTAGCGTTTAAAACTCGAAAGGATCGCGTCAAGCCGAAGCAATGTAATAAACTAATAAACGCGGACGAACATACATTGCCCTCCATTCACTTTGGCGCAGACGTTTCGTACCCTCATTTTGTTCGCAAGTTACCCTTCCCATTACCTTTCTTTATCGAAAGATCCTAGAGAGGATTTCTCATAGTCCAAAAAACAATTTGTATGTTATTAAGGATTGAAACAATTGGCGTTGTGGGCCCCCCTTATAAATGAAAGCCATGCTTACAAAGGTGTTTGAAATGGTCCCAGCAATAATCCAATTCGCCTTAATAGTGGTCGCGGAGGTTATATTCCATGTTGTGAATTTTCCGTGTATTATTTTCGAGAGACAATCAGTGTAGAAAAAAGCGAACATGACTAACGATTGACAATTACTAATGAAATTGAAAATACGATGGCCGTAAAAGTAATTGTAAACTCATCATGTCAATTACAATTGCAAATAAAATAATCGCGAAATCAATTAGAATAAAAGAGATTGGTTATCGTTCATTACGATTATTATCTATTATTCTTATATTTTTGCAACTTCTATTCAAGAATTGGTTGTAAACTATACAGCGAAGATAACGATGTGGATTAAGGATAACAACACAAATTCTACACTGCATTTTGACTACAAAACTAAAGATAAGTGACTCGAAACTGAATTTCATATAGTACTTTAGTGTAAGACGTGTTAAACAATATCGTAGTTGATAAGATACTTGACAAGAGGAGCGGTGGCATGAGCGCTCCAAAATTATTCTTATGTATATAATACATGTTACAACATTATAAAAATATGTTTTTATTATTTGTAAATAAGTATTTATCATTGTTGCATTGATAGAAATTAAAAAATATATGATTAACGAAAAAAAAAATATGTACCAACTGGAGATTCGAACCTACGCTCAAAAAGTATCCAGCGGCTCAACAGCCGAGCACCTTATCACTTGCGCCACGGACGCTCTTGGAAAATATCGTAGATAGTTCTGAAGATATTCCTCAAAGTGTATGTTGTAATTGTTAGATATATTAGTTTTATTAATACCTATACTGTTTTGATCGATGTCAAAACATTAAGAATTATGTATTTCATAAAAAGTATACAGAAATTCTTTATACAAGTTGCTCTAACACACCGAAACAGCGAAAAAAATCGATTTTTGATTTTTCCAACTACGGCGCACCACTCCTAAAAATATGAAAAAAATTGAGGACAATAATAACAATAATATACACTTCCTGTAATTTTATAATCGTAGTTCTGAGATTCCTTCGATGCAAAACCGGCATTTTTCATCATTTTTTTGCGTTTTTTATTTTTCACAGTTTGGATTTTGAACTGAAAAATCTGAAAGAATTCTGGAATATGTGCCTCACTAACTGGAATATCTCTGATTTTTTTCAAAATTTTTCATGCAGTAGGACAAGAGAAATTGGTCAAAATCGTGATTTTTGTTTTTTCTTGTTTACTCCCCCACCCGTCGAGATAGGAACTTGAAACTTGGCACAGATTAGTCTTTTTTGATAACCTATCGAATACATCATCGCGAATCGAAATCGGTCTAAGGGCACTTTTGACCCCCAAACCCGGCTATACCCTTTAACCCTAACTAAGGCGTTAAAGGAATAAAAAACACCATAAGAATTGTGGCATAATAAAAAGCCTCAACTAATGTTTTTAAAAATTTTCGGTTCCACAGTCTATATTCATAATAAAACAAGACAAACAAAATTTGAAGAAAAGTTTTGGAAAGGTATTCCAGTAAGCTATGAATCGAATGGGTATAAAGTGTGGGATGTGGAACGAAATAAATTTGCCATTGTTAGAGATGTAATTGTAGATGAGACAAATTTCTTGGAATCCAGGCCTGTAATGGTATAGTCTGAAGGGGTTAATGCAGAAAACTCCCATCATAATAAAACCGATTTAGTATCCAGATTTGTAGAGGTACAGTCTGAAACTGATTCACCTGACATACAGCCAAAATCAGTGTCTCAGAAACCGGATAGTAATAAATCAGATATATTAAAATCTCAAACAGAAAAGGCAAATACAGATATTGAATTAAGTGATAAACTTAATAAATCTGTAATTGAAACAGATATCCCAGGCCCTTCATCTAGTAATAAAAGACAATTATCGCCTGAGGTAAGAAGGAGTGATAGGATTAAACTTCGTCCACCTATTTCGTATAATGACATTGATGAGCAAAATGATTATATGTTGTGTGCTCAATCTCTTGTATGTAAAATTCCTGCATCGTATCAGGAAATTAAAAATAGGAACGATAAAATCCAGTGCGAACAGGCAATTAAAGAAGAAATTAATTCCCTTATAGTTAATGATACATGGAGTTTAGTGCCAAGACCAGAAAACAAAAATATTGTAGACTGTAAATGGGTATTTACAATTAAAAACTATGAGTTTGGAAACCCATTAAAATATAAAGCTCGCCTTGTTGCGAGAGGTTTCAGTCAACAATATTTAATTGATTATGATGAAACATTTGCACCGGTTGCAAGAATAGCAAGTTTTAGATTTTTAATGGCATTTGCAAATTAGTATAATTTGTCAGATCATCATATGAACGTAAAAACTGCTTTTCTGAATGGTATATTAAAAGAGGAAATTTATATGAAAATTCCTGAAGGAATTGATAATAAAGAAAACCAAGTTTGCAAATTAAATAGAGCCATTTATGGTTTAAAGCAAGCAGCAAGATGCTGGTTTGAAATATTTGATCAAACTCTTAAAAGTAAAGGTTTTCAAAATTCATCTGTTGATAGATGTATTTACATTTTAGACAATAGAAATATATTGAAAAATATATATGTGATACTTTATGTAGATGACCTGGTGATCGCTACTGCTAATATTGAAGAAATTAATAGCTTTAAAAACTATTTAATGAATAGATTTAGAATGGTGGATCTAAAGGATATTAAACTTTTTTTGGGAATAAGGATCGAGAGAAGTAAAGACAAAATTACAATGGATCAGAGTGCATATATCCGAACAGTTTTAAACAAATTTTATATGTTAGAATGTAAACCTGTAAGCACACCTCTAGACAATAAACTAGACTATGTAGCTTTGAATTCCGATAAGAAATATGACACACCTTGTCGAAATCTTATCAGATGTTTAATGTATCTAATGTTATGTACTCGACCACATTTATGTACGGCGATTAACATTTTAAGCCGATATCTTAACAATAATAATGAAGAGCTTTGGAAATGTTTAAAACGAGTACTAAGATATTTGAAGGGGTCAATGGATATTAAATTAACTTTTGTTCGAGATGGTTACGATAATATTTTAACAGGTTATGTAGTCTCTGATTGGGGAGGATTTGATAAAAGTGACAGAAAAAGCACTACTGGTTTCTTATTCAAATTATTTGAACGTTGTACTATTTGTTGGACTTCAAAGAAACAAGCATATGTAGCAGCTTCATTCACCGAAGCTGAGTACAAGGCGCTTTTTGAAGGTGTCAGAGAAGCATTATGGTTAAAGTCAGATTTCAGACCCAATTATTATCTATGAAGATAATAACGGTTGTATTAGCATAGCGAACAATCCAACTGATCATAATAGGTCAAAACATATAGACATAAAGTATCATGTCTCAAGAGAACAGATTAAGAAGAAGGTAATAAAACTGAAATATATTCCCATAGGTAGACACCTGGCAGATGCAATGACCAAACCGCTACCAAGAGTCAAATTCCTGGAATTTAGAACAGGAATAGGATTGGAATAATATAAACATATTATTTTGTAAATATGTAAATATGTAAAGAATGTAAATATGTATTATATTTATGGTATAATGGTTTGATTAGGTTTTTCTGGGTTTCCCTAATCCTTAGCAACAAATGTTGGACCAAATGTGTTTGCCCTAGAAAAGCAGATGGAAGGTGTATCGTCAGTTTAGCGCAGTCGATTAATTTTTTTGAGAAGACGTGTTGGATTTTCTCCTCATTGAAAGAGAAAGTTCTCGTAACAAAAAAACCATCTGTGCGCGTTTGGGTTTCATTTCTAGACACAAGTCAAGAGGGTGCAGCTGCGTCCCATCTTGACTTGTTTAGACAAAGTATGGGACCGATAGGGTCTATGGTTCAGTAACAAAATTCTTCGTTACTGACCTCGCGTTGCATTTAGTCGAGATGCTTCTTTCGAACTAAACAGACGTACTCTTCCGTGGTCTTCTAATAAAGTTTTTAAAGTCAAGTTAAATAAAAGACTAACTCATTCATTCCACCGCCTATATTTCCAATAGGAACCCGCCCCTATGGCCTTGATCGTAACATATATTGTCAAGGGCACCCTACTGAGTAAGTTTTTCTAATAACTTAACCGTCGCTCACTGCTTAATAAAAAGTTATTAACAAAAAAACCTATACCACAATTTTTACTCGTGCAGTAAAAGAATGGGGGTCCGGGGGCTTGCCCGCGGTCGGCGGTTTAGGGGCGAAGCCCCCATCAACGAGTACTGCAGCGCACCACGCAGGTGTGTACACGGTTAGCCTGAGGGTTGTTTACACACGTTGTTTATACGTGGTTAGACCAGACCGGATTCCAACTTAACGTGGGCTGAACTGTTCTAACCACGTAGGGCTGCAGGCCCTCGCTCCACTTCTGCATGCCGGCTCCATCCGGCCCACTTAATACTCTTTCAAATCTACTCCGACTTGACAATGAAAGCGTGATTCAAAATATCCGAATTTTTGGGGACCTATTAATAAAGCATTCGCGCGTCCGAATCCACGAACGGCGTTGACGTGGGGTTACTCGTTCACCTGGTACACAGGCCTAAACTCGCGGGTGGGTTTTCCAAAAAAAAAACGACATTTTCATACTTTAATGCTATCCACGCGGGGAAAAGGGATCAAAATTGTGTCACTCCAATGCCTTGGACCGTACCTCATGTGTTCCATGCAACTAAACATCGTTCCAACCCCTACACCTGTGGGTGGACCAGCCCTAACTCTGGGCCACCCTGTTCAGCTCCAGGGGCAGTTTTCGAAACGAGCTTTAAATGACATTGATCCTTAACGTACCGAGAATAAACATGGTGAATTTCATCGCCCTTCGAGGTGTGGTAGTGCTCCCTTACGAAGGGTGTTGAAAAGTGGCGAACTGTTCCATCCCTCCATGGGGCGCACGGCGTGGGCGTTGGCATTTCCTGGATCAGGAGATTCCAGGGAATGCATTGAGCCCAAATTCGGGACTGTAGTCCAAAAATTGTGGATTTTGGGGGGGGGGGGTGAGGTGTTGTGAAGGGTGCGTTTGCCCGAGAGGGATTTTAAAGGGTGCATTTTGTAGAGGGCATCGAGGAGGGTCGCCCCAAAGGTTTTTTTGATTTTTTCAACCCCTTCCGTCACCCCTCGCCTTTTCAGAAGTGGCGTTTTTCGACGTGCCCCTCTTTACCCCCTTCGTATCAACTCTCGCCAATGCAACTTTGCGCACATTTAGAGGACGCTTCAAAACTACTCCTCGCGAAGTTTCCCCAAAATCGGTTGAAAACTCCCATAGATATGACGTTTTAAATAAGTGTCCCTTTAATTTTGTCCGTCAGTGTAGTTTCGCGGAGGTCGAGGGGGCGTAGCCTCCCAGCAAACGTATAGTATTTAGACGTATGTTTCTTAACTGTTTGGATGTTTGTAAGAGGTTTTTCAGCATACGCTCGATGAAAGCATACGCCTTGATATCGTACGCTTGCTGGGGACTTCGCCGCCTCGACCCCCGCAAAACTGTAAACACCTCCCAGGCTAACCGTGTACACACCTGCGTGGTGTGTTGCAGTACTCGTTGACAAACCCCTGACCGGGGACGAGTAAAGATCGTGCATGATACAAACTCTCGGAACAAGTTTGATCCGTTGTAGTGTGTTTTTACATACTATACAGGGTGCGGCACAAATTAGTCCCCACGATTTTGCAGCCCCTTCGGATGGTCTGACAGAAAAATGTTTCTTACCAACGTTAATCAGTATTTAACCGACAAGAAATGGCAATTACTTAAAGTAAGAAAAAAATAGATTTTCAACAAAAAATCAAGGTCGCCCTCATATCTTTAAATGCAACTGGGTATTTTTAACTTCATAATTGTAGGCGACGTCGAAACGAATTCAACGACCTGCTATACGATGACTTTCAGATAACCTTGAAAGAAAATATCGCCATGAATCAATTGCCAGAATATTTGAAATAATTCGACGGTACGTAATAGCAACGCCTCGTATTTAGAGGTAAACAAAGGAACGTAAACATTGTGAATGCTCATTTCTTCAACCGTTGTCTGTTTGTTTTGCAAGACCTGTTAGTTCAGTGTTGTGAGTACATAGTTGCGAGATACGTTATAACAATGAACCGGTACACTAATAGTGAAAAAACAAATATGTTACAAATATTTCATGAGTGCAGAGGAAATGCTCGACAGGCTGCAATGTTATATGCGGAACAATATCCGCATGTAAATCATCCATGTCCGAAAACATTTCGTAATGTTGAACGTTATCTATGTATCAATGGAAAATTTCAAGATGGAAAGCATCGTAGTCACCGTAAATCAATAACAAATAATAATAACGCTATAACAGTGTTAGCTTATTTTGAAGTAAATCCACATACTTCTACTCGTGCAATTGCTGCAGAAAAAGGCATAACAGATAGGAGTGTGAGAAGAATCTTAAAAGATAACAAATATCATCTTTACAAATTTACGTTAGTGCAACATTTACGCATATCTAATGGTCCCCGACGTTTAGAATTTATTGCGTGGTTAGTTTCCCAATACGAAGAAGATTGTCACATACTAGATAAAATATTATGGTCCGACGAATCAAAGTTTACAAATAATGGTATCTTTAATCGACATAACCGGCATATTTGGGCAAGAAATAATCCACATGTGAAATCTGAACGTAATTTTCAAGTGCAGATTAGTATAAATGTGTGGTGTGGAATAATAAACGGGTACCTAATCGGACCATATTTTTACGATGGAATATTAACATCAACTCGATACATAAATTTTTTGCGATATAAACTTCCAATATTGTTGCAAGAGATCCCGGAAAACATAAAAGAAGATATGTATTTCCAACAGGATGGCTGCCCAGCTCATAATGCTGCAATTGTAAAAACATACTTAACTACAGTTTTTGGGGATCGGTGGATCGGAACATATGGTCCAATTCGATGGCCAGCTCGCTCGCCGGATATGACCCCTTTAGATTTTTATCTTTGGAGATATTTACAATCGATTGTGTATGAAAGACCTGTAGATAGTATTGAAAATCTTAAAGAACGCATAATTCACGCGTGTAGAAATGTAACAAGAAGATCTCTAATGGAAGCTACACATAAGACTTTGTTACAAAGAGCAGAACTTTGCGTTACACAAGATGGGATGCAGTTTGAAAATTTAATTTAATTATTAATTAATTACATGTACACGTTTAATATTTTTGTTTTCAATTTGGCTCTGTATAAATTTGGTTTTTTGTGGGTTAAGTTCTGAAGCAGTGTTTACGTTCCTTTGTTTACCTCTAAATACGAGGCGTTGCTATTACGTACCGTCGAATTATTTCAAATATTCTGGCAATTGATTCATGGCGATATTTTCTTTCAAGGTTATCTGAAAGTCATCGTATAGCAGGTCGTTGAATTCGTTTCGACGTCGCCTACAATATTATGAAGTTAAAAATACCCAGTTGCATTTAAAGATATGAGGGCGACCTTGATTTTTTGTTGAAAATCTATTTTTTTCTTACTTTAAGCAATTGCCATTTTTTGTCGGTTAAATACTGATTAACGTTGGTAAGAAACATTTTTCTGTCAGACCATCCGAAGGGGCTGAAAAATCGCGGGGACTAATTTGTGCCGCACCCTGTATATAGCGTGTTCGTATGTATAATCTGATATACCTTACCAACTTTTTGAATAACTTTTTAACTCTCGGACACCGGGCGCTCGCACGAACGACGGATCCGGGTCACTATTCAAGCATCGAAATCCAAGTCCATACGCACTACAAAAGAAGGCTTAAAATTAAATTTTTATATGCAAACATTATTATCATATTAATAATGCCTCGTAACCTATTTTTTTTGTTAATATTTTGTCCCGAAAGCTGCTTCTTTTAAAATAAAGTTCGAAACGTTTCTGTCGCTAAAAGTTAGAATAGTGGGGAGAGCCGATTGCTACGGATCGAGTTACAATGTAAACACATGGCTCGACACTCTCGATGACAAAGGAATGGGACTTCGAAATTAACGTCGGAAAAATGACACAGCACCGGTGCTGGAGGGTTATTAAGCAGTGTGCGATGATTAAGTTATTAGAAAAAATTACTCAGTACGGTGCCCTTGACAACATATGTTACGGTCAAGGCCATAGAGGCAGGGTTCCCTTTCGGCGTATTTACCCGGTAACCATGCCCTGCGTGAATAATTTCTTCCGATTCTACGAAAACTAGTTTTCTTGACAATGCGCTCTCTCCGTGCTGTTCCTTCTTCTTCTTTTCATTACATGCTGGTTGCCATTGTTACGTGCCGATATTTTCATTTCTATTTTTCTTGATTTCGTCGGCAGGAATGTGTTCGAGATGGTTTACCATCCCGAATTCGTTGTAATCGAACACAAACCTAGCCTTTGACGGTAGTTTATTAAATTCATTTTTGAACAAAGTTACACATTCCTTCCTTGAAATCAACGTCGTCACGCCATTTTCACCCTGCTGGCAGCGCCGCACCTTGTATAAAGTTTTGTAAATATGTTCAATTTGTTAATATTTTAATAGGTTTAGTATTGTAAATATGTTAAATGCGTTGCTTGTTACGAATGAAAGGCGTTAAATCATGTAATGTAACAGCGGCGTATACATGTATAATTGTTGGAAAGATAAGCACATCGAATATTACCATCCCGTTCAAATATCACGGTTACAGATATCATTGGAAGAAGAACATGTAAATATCGCGCATTTAGGTTAAACCTTTATTTTGCTATTTCTTCTCCATGTACGCTCTGAATACCGAAGCCGTAACTCGAATAGCAGCGTGGTTCGTCCGCGCGCACGTTGTCGCTAGGACGAATCGAGCGGTTTGGTGGGCGCGAGGCGCGAGACGAGGTACAACTCGTAAACACCAAATTCTTGCGTCTACCAAGTCGCGAAATCTCGAAGACTTTTTCTATAAACTGGCGACGATCACGTGGTTCTAAAATCCTTTGTCTCCAAAGTTTCTAGAATGTTCCACCGAGTTTACGTGGTCGAGCAAGGCACGAGCCTTCTCACTTCTCATCGTACAGTCGCACGAACCGCGATATTAGTCCGAGCGAGCTAAATTGAGCATAGTTGTATTACCATGAACTTAGTAGTATTATACGAAGTGAGTGGTAGGCAAAGACTCTAGTTCCTCGTAAAACAACTCGTTTTATTCAATTTCTTTTATTAATTTAATTTATTTAAATACTTTGATATTAAATCCTTTTTTTTGTAAATATAATTTAGCGTTAATTATAACCGTAAAACGTGTGCGTGTGTTTTTCCTTCAACCACAGGGCGACCAGAACAACTCAGAACATCGAGACCAGCGTTTTTCTCGATTTGTATTGTAAAGATATTTAGTGGTGAGTTGATTTTCTTCCAATCAATATTTTTGTATAAATGATTATGACTTTATTTTGTTGTGACCACTCGGAATATCAATAAATGATATTTCATTTCCGGAGAATCCCTAATTGATGTTCTCGGGTAGTATTTCCATTGATCTTTCATATAAGATTATTCCGACAATTTTTATTGTATTTCTTTATCATATGAAATCACTGTTGTTCAAATCTGGGATATTAATAAATGATATAATTCATTCCGGGATAACCCTAGTTGATATCCCAGAAACGAATAAATATATATATTTTTATTGTATTCTTCTATACAGTTTATGTTCAATTTTATATGAATTAACTGAAAGAATGAAAGAGTGTGATCTATAATAAATATGTAAATTTCAAGGTCTAATCATTGGTTATTAAAATACACATCAGATAATGATATTTCAATAGTAAAATAGCTTTCAATATTTAATTTAAATTCACCGTTGAATCCGCTCGCATCCTAACCGTCCACCCTATTAAATACGAAAGAGAAATTCACATACGAACCAGGGCCCGTACGGGACTGCTGTGACAAAGACCTGACCTTGCCGATAGGCAAGTAAAATATATATATATAATAATAATATTTAAAAATTATTTAAGCTGTGACGCAGGAATCTATGTCCCACGTCACACCATAAAATATTCGTTTACGCGGTTTTGCGGCGCAATCATAACTGGATTTTCCTCTTTTTTGAGATTACATGTTGATAATACACGCGATAAAATACGAGCAGAAAGATATACGTGCACAAAAGAAAATTCGACTGTTCTGTTAAAAAATCAAATTTGATGTGTTTATTATCGATGGCATATTGCTTCGCAGCAAGTTTTTATTTTACCTGTCGGTAAAATAGATTCTCGTAGGTGGCTGACATTATATAATACTTACCATGTGAATCTTTAACAAGTATCTACAATACGATAACTCTACCCGTCTAAGATGCTTCGGCGCTGGGTGGGCTAGTCCGTGTTCAGTTGTACCTACTTGGCGCACACCGCTGCTAACTATACTTCAAGATCGAATTTTATGCTATAACTTTGCAAAACCATTCTTCACATGTTTAGGAAGATTTTTAAGAAAAAAAGAAATCGACTTTTTAGACCTGCTAGACCAAACACCCTCCTTAACCCTTACTTCCGCTACTCTGCGGTTAATCATTTTGATACTTTCAATATCTTGAATTATTTTGGTTTTTCTGTAAATATGAATATAATTAATCTTTTTGAATTTGGAAGATCCTTCGAACTCTAGTGCAACTTCAAAGAATTTCAAATAATCATTACATGTGTTAGTTATGGCTTCTTCCTCTGTACACGAGGTATTTTCCAAAACGATTACTGACCTGTTATTTAGTTTACTCGCCGGTTGTTGTAATGGTATTTGCAATTACTTAATTACTACCTGTAATCCAATTACTTTTTAATAACTACTTATAATTGCCCAGAAAATAATTAAAAGGCGTCTCAAATCTGAAGTAGTTAAAGATACCTGAAAGTAATTAAAAGGCAATTTAACTACTGTGACGTGGATTCTTAAGGACGACTCGTTCCTCCTCGTCACTGAGGGTTTCTTGGGCGCCAGGTGCAATTGCACCACCTCGACTCGCTCTCGATGTTTGGTAGAGGGGAACGCGTTCCTCCGTGAAATAAAGCACTTGACACGATTTCCTAGATTCTAGTTATTAATTTCCCAGCTCTCGCTGGAATCCAAATTTAGACTATACACCACTTAAATCTAGAACAAAAACTTAAAACTAAAGACAACTACACGGCGCCACGTCGCGTCGACGTGATCTCGGTGAGGAAGCGAATGCACGAGAAGGGAGAACTCTTCGTGCAGTTGAATCGGAAGAACGATCTTTGCGAGAAGGAAAATTCTTCGCACAGTCGGTTCGGTTGGGAGACGACGTCGAGAAGGGAGAACTCTTCGTTCGATCGGTTCGGATAGGAAAGACGATTACGAGGAACTCTGTTAGCCGTCTCGGGGATTTCTGATTTCGATGTTGCTAGTTTTTGTCGCCGACGCGACGCACAGTGCGATGAGTATATGAGAAATAAGGACAAAAATCAAATCAGTATTCAGAAATATTCTACTTGATGAAAAAGGTAAAAAAAGTAAATAAGTATGTTAAAACAATGAAGAAAAAGTTTATTACATAATATTTTACAAAAATCTTTGTTAAACAATTATTAATTAATTAATTAATTTTAAAAAGACAATAGAGAAATTTAATGTTAAATAATATCTACACATAATTTTAAATGATAATTTTAAATAAAATACAATAGTTTAGGCCGAATCGTCGGAATCGAGATCATCACTCGGTGTTTCAATGTTCAAGGAGTTAATTAAAGACTCTTGGAATTTCGGTTTAATAAATTGTTGAACATCAACATCAAAACTTTTGTTCTTTCGAATTACCTTTCTTTTAGAGGCTAATTGTAAGTAGGGGTCAGACATTATAAGTAGATTTTTCATGCCATCAAGACATGTATCCTTTCTTGATGTTTTGCGAGCGTGGTTTAATCTATTTTTCCTAAAAATTTTATGCATTGCTTCCAATGCTTCAGATAATTGTCCTATGGGTACGTCGAAAAAATTTATTATGTGGATGCCGTGAATAAGAATCTTATACATACTACTAGTCATGTATTACCTGTTATAAACAAATTGAATTAATACCATCCATATAGTTCTAAATATAATTGACGCTCATCAATTCCAGTTATATCGGAGGTTAATTTAGGATTGGAGAGAAATCATCTCGCTGTATTGCCGTCATTCGAGCTCCTAAACCCTTGCTTACGCGTATCAATTACTAAACCCGTCTGATTTTTAAAAGTTTCTCGTATTTTTTTTCGCCTTTTAAAAATAGCTTTGTTTTCAGAGCTTCTTACTTGCCAGGTTTTGAATGGCAAGCTATATGCTATATGCAGTAGGCACTCAAATGTTCTAATTTAGCTATGCGAAGGAGATAGGCCATACTGATAATTTTCTGGATTCGGAGCTTTCTTTACTGTTATCGTCTCATTCATTTCAGAAAGTTTCGCTCCGCAAATAAAGCATGTGGCCGTAGAATTTGTTTCAGTTAAAACATTACAGACATTGCCGTCAACCATTGTCATGTGGGAATCAAAAATACAAACAAATCATGGTCATTTATACGTACTTTATAGGGTTCTAGTTTTTTTATTTCATTTTTAATATCATTTTCTTCTTTACGAATTAAATCTGGACTTTCCTTAGTGAAAGTAAATTTAATAGGACGACAGAATAATGGTGAGCTAGGATACTCATTTAACCATAAATTTGTATTTGAATCAGAAATTACTAATTTTATCGGAACAAAAGCACTTAAAAAGATATATTCGTCTGTATTTTGTGCGCTGCTAAATTTTTGTTTGTAAACGCTATGTCAAATCCCCATTCACAAACCAATTTAGCTATTACATGTTCACTTATTTGGACCAAATTAGAAATGCTATCAAGTCTTATTTAAAAGGTTTTGCAGTTTAACTGAAGCACCTATTTCAGAAACTTCTATATTCTTAGACAAATAATCATTCCTTGCTCTTTGAATCCTGTATAAGGAAGGAAAGCATTTGTCGTGAATGTCGTTAACAGCATTTTTTAGAATATTATACTTTCTTTCAGACAAATCAAGGGGATTGTACAAGGCCAACGCTTCCATTGGTGTTAAAGATTTCTTCATAATCGCGGTCGTTGCACCTGAAGCTTGCGATGCAGCAAAAGCGAGCTCATCCGCGTTATAAGTCTTGGCAAGATGTTCGACTCTTCATTTTTTAGTTTCAAATGAGCATTCTTCAAAATCCTTCTGTGGTCTCCCACGCCTTATAGGAGCCGATCGCTGGTAGTTAGAGTTACCTTATACAAAGTATAAGGCAAACTTAGCCAATGGCGATTTTGCTCTAAGATTTTAATAATATTAATTTAGTTAAGCAACAAAATATCGAGAACGTGGACGTATTGAGATTTGGGATATCGCCGTTACGTGCATTAATAAGATTTTTCGAATATATACTACATGTATCTTATAACATTAGGCCAATCGGCAGAGAATTAAAACAGCGTTTTTGTGACAAAAATACTAACAGCAAATCGATTGTGCAATTACATAAAAGGGGATGCGTAGATTAATAGATATATGTTTTTCACTCCCAACTCTGTTCTGTTTTCTTGTTATTTACAATTTAATACTAAAAAATCGTGATTTTTGTCGTTTTTTGCTTATAAATTTTAAACTAATGCAGCAGGATAAGGGAGGAATTGATCCACTATTACGGCGTGTTGCAATTTTCGTGCTCAAATGGATTCTTTCTACTAAAGTAAGACCGCTATTCGCAGCCCATTGTTGCTTCAGCCACAATCCTACCTCCTTAAGTTCGGGGCAGGATGGAGAGAAGGCTTCTCCCAATGTTATTGCTGTTGTCTCATTATCAGACGCCGGTCTCACCCAGCCAGGCAGATTTTGCATAACGCCTTCTCCTATTTGCTTCCCAATCCATCTGAAGCTAGTTCTCATGACCGATGCAAGAGTAGACACAAATATAGACAACAGTCTAGATATACCATCTCGCATAAAGCTCCATGATCTCTCCAATATCTCTCTCATTTCCGGCTTCCTTATGTAATAAACGCTGCCAAAAATACCGGCTAGAGCAGTAGGTATTGTTATCAACAAATTATTCACCAAGCTGTGGTTAGTTTCTTCGTGGTATTGCCAGCTCGAAATCCACTTTATTTCTTCGGAAATTATCATTAAAGCCATTGGCACACCAACATACACATGATATGCATCTGTAAGGGCCTGTCCGGAAAGCCTGCCCTCCCGTCTGATGGACTTTTTCGTAAATAGACTGTAAATTGGTATATATCGCTTAATTCGTCTGTTTGAACTACCGATATTAGAGGTACCCTAGCTGGGTCACCCGGGTTAGTCTTTATTGACATTAAACTATCACAAAAAGCGGCAGTAGTGGAAAACTCATTTATGGAGGTAGACAATGCACTGCCCACTCCATCCACTTGTCTTGAAATGGTAACAATTAGGCTTTCATGCTCATTTACATGATATTCCCACTCAAATGGGTCATAGTTGATGGAATTATCATACTCGAAGCTTGCTATGATCCCTAGGTCTTCACTTAGTAATCTTAACATATGTCGGCTACTATGTTCATGAGTTTCATAATAGAATACAGTACTTTGTGTTGAACACATGGTTCTATACTTTTCATAAGACACCTTATTAATATATCCCAAATTTCCCAGCACCAGGCCCCCAATGCCACCGAAAAATAATCTCCAAGCCTTGGCCGGATACGACAAGCTTCTTCCATAGCTATCATATAGAACGCTTTTCCTGCTGACTATAGCCGATATAATAAACGCCAACATTTCTCCTACCACACATACGGCGGCGGCTGGCAAAGGCATTAAAGTGGCTATTGCGGTATTCAAGCATAACAGAAACCCCGTTGCAAGAATCGCTCCAAGCATTTCCTCCAAACTCACATATCATGTACCAATTAATACGGAACCAAACAATGTGTACAAGCTGGGCACAAGACCTATGTGCCAACTAGTTGGTATCATAGCGGATGCTTTCGTCAATTTGGTGGATATCATCTGAAGTATGCTGACTGAGTCAATTTTCTCAGAATTAACGCCTATCTTTCTGAGCCAGCCTATTGCATTGTCGATGTTCGCTTTGACAACTTCTATGGTCTTCGTGGACTCACAGGTAAATTCCCTTCATACTCTTGAATGTCAGGCATAATACTTGCATGCTGGTGCTACATGTTCTTGCTGCAAGGACGCTGCTCTCACTACAGTTCTGTCACTTCTATTCTCCAGCCACCAGTACACGCCACTAAGCATCGTGCAAGAGGCCGCCCCAAACACGAGCACTGTACAGAATGTTGAGTGCTCAACTTCTTCTACCGCTCTACTTGTGCTAGCCTGTTGTTGATCTATCGCCAACTGCGTGCGCAGTTCAAAGCTCAGTTCAGGGTCAACTCTAACTTTTTCCCTGTCGCAGGCTACTCTTATCCTTATGGTCAGCAACAACTCATCTCTGTTTTCTTCCGAAGGCACAATGTAGCAATAATTACTTAGTGACTTGTAAAACTCCTTATCACTCGACATACTACCTGTCCTACTCCATTCTCGGTCTAAGTATGTTTTCTCTATCATTTCTTGACTTATGACGGGTGTCAGGTACAAATATAAAAGGTCTCCATTAACGCCACCATAGGTGGTTTTCTCACAATCGCAATCTGAATTTTTCAGTGCGCTTTTTTCCATCGGACCTGTATACGTTATCGAAAGACCGATTTTTATTTTTAAAACAGATTTGAATATTTGACGTTGTGTACTACAAAACGTATATTCTAGTTTTTCGATCAAATGTGTTGAAGTATGAGAAAAGCCCTTGTAAAGTTGACTAAACACGGCCGAACGCTCAATCGCGGTCGAGTAGTGTGGGGAACACAGCGGCAGCCGAGGAGAAAGGTATACAGGGTGTCCCAGCCTTAGTGATACAGCGCTCTAACTCCAAAACTATCGCCCGTATGGAAAATTTCAAATATGGAAATTGCATGGTAAAGTGGGGCTCATGTTTTAGCGAGAAGGAATTTTTGTTAACTTTGTTATTTAACGAGATATGATGGCCAAGTTTCGTTTTTCAAATGGAATTATATATTTTTTTGTATACCATGCAATAGTACTTTTCAAGTCGAATTCATTAAGCTTTAATGTATTTACCCGATTTTTATTAGTTTTCAAGCTATAACGCTTCAAAGTTTGCTAATTTTCAACGAAAAAACTCGGTTCGGCCCCGGGCGGTCCCATTGATGCAGTAAGCAACATGGGGGTCTTGAAATCGATACGGAGGGTCTCGCTTGCGATTCCAGGCCCAAGGAAGGAAAACGGAAAAAGTATTAACCGCTACTGATGCATTACTTGTAGCGCTGAAAATTTTCTATGTAGGTAATACTTTTCCTGTTTTCCTTCCTTGGACCTGGAATTCCAAGCGAGACCCTCCGTATCGATTTCAAGAACCCCATGTTGCTTACTGCATCAATGGGACCGCCCAGGGCCGAACCGAGTTTTTTCGTTGAAAATTAGCAAACTTTGAAGCGTTATAGCTTGAAAACTAATAAAAATCGGGTAAATACATCAAAGCTTAATGAATTCGACTTGAAAAGTACTATTGCATGGTATACAAAAAAATATATAGTTCTATTCGAAAAACGAAACTTAACCATCATATCTCGTTAAATAACAAAGTTAACAAAAATTCCTTCTCGTTAAAACATGAGCCCCACTTTACCATGCAATTTCCATATTTGAAATTTTCCATACGGGCGATAGTTTTGGAGTTAGAGCGCTGTATCACTAAGGCTGGGACACCCTGTATATGTATAGTAATAGGTACGCGCTGCGCTTACGTTACTATATATTCAGTCCTTAGAGGTTTCAAAAGTACACACAACGCATGGCAGAAAGTTTTGTTGCAAGAAATTTAAATAATGAGAAAATGAACGGAGATCCACTATTTGTAACACATAATTTATTGTATTACAATAATATAGAAAAAGAGAGGTCAGATTTAGTTCTTTAAATCCTCAAAAGTACGCACGACACATGACAGAAAGTCTTGTTCCAAGAAATTTTAATGTTACTGATAATATATCTATAATATTTTTAATATCTATAATCTAAAATAATCCATATGAAATAATATGAAAAAATGAATTGTTTAGTTTTGTGATTTATATATATCGCAGGGAAATGATAAAAATAGAGATTTGATCAAATCCCTAAGGTAGATGATCAATTCACTGGAGATGTTAAAATAACAACTCTGTGAGGTCATTTCTCTAAAGAAAGTAAGTGATTTGATCAAATCCCTTAACTGTTTTAGTGAAAAGATGAAATAATATGATTTGATCAAATCCCTTGACTGTTTTAGTGAAAAGACGGAATAATATTGTTTAGATATTAAAAGTATTAATTTAGTAAATCATGCGTTATTAAGTGTAGAGTAGGTAATACAACAATAGTCGTAGAAACATAAATTATTTATTAATTACATTGCCTAAAAGTATTCTTTTTGTTTTTTAAAATATCTCAGCGTAGATACCTATTTCTTTTGCTAATTAGTCTCGAATAAATAATTTATGTTTTTATGAGTATTGTTGTATTACCTATTCTACTTTTAATAATGCATAATTTACTAAATAAGTACTTTCAATATCTAAACAATATTATTTCATCTTTACACTAAAACAGTTAAGGGATTTGATCAAGTCATACTATTTCATCTTTTTGCTAAAACAGTTAAGGGATTTGATCAAATCACTTACTTTCTTTAGGGAAATGACCTTACGGAGTTGTTATTTTAACATCTCCCGTGAATTTATCATCTACCTTAGGGATTTGATCAAATCTCTATTTTTATCATTTCCCTGTGACATATACACAGACTTCTTATTTTTTTAATTGAAGAGAGGAAAAGAAAAGGAGAGCGGGTAAAAGAAAGTGAATATATATATTTCGTATGATATTAATTTATTAATTACAAACATTTATTCATTCATTTCATGAATTAATACAAATACCAGCAAATTTGTTATGTACACCGCTCATCATCATCTTAGGCTTCAATTATCTGTAATACATACAAACCATATTTTAGTTGCAGATTAACGCAGAACTTAAAATAAAAATAGAAATCATCATTTTCATACAAACATTATGTACAGCTTACTTAATTCCTTCCGTTGTACACTCTGTCAGATCGTAGTATATTTTAACTGGCAAATTTCAATATAGCTGTCAAACTTTATCGTATTTCCTGTAATACTTGCACGATTCTTCTTGTGGTATTTTAATAATTACTACCAGATATCCTATACTCAGATAAAATACTAGAATTTCACAGTGGCAGCTCCTATTTTTGGAGAGCACCAAAATACTGTTGCTTCGTCATCAAATTATTTGCTTCATGAAACAACCAATTTATCCCTTCGTTTCCTCTTATTGGAACGACTGTCGCTGCTTAGATCAATCAAAGACTGTGGAAACAGAAAACACACAGGAATTTACAACGATAGTACACATACTTTAAGCGCACACAACTACTTATCAAATAATGATAAACACTATCTACTTTTAATTGTGGATTTTACTTACTCTTTTATTGATGATGTTATATGCTCCTCTTCTTGATGTGAAATATAATAAAATATGTCGCACTTCTAATACTACTATTATACATAGTTTTACTGCATGTACACACGTATTACAAGGCAACATTACTGTCTCTTGTGCATTATTTCTTGCAGTATCTGGTGACATTTTTTTTCTGGTTTACGTGTACCGATTTGATTGATTTTGATTTTATTCGAAAGCTTATATGCAATTTACATAAGAAAAATGCGTTTAAATTTAGAATGGACCATTGTTATGTCCCGGATTTCAGATTTTGAAAATCTGTCGCCCGGTTCGATCAAATGATGCTTGCTTTTTGTCCCATGCCTCTCTTAAACGACTCGCGTCTGGACGGGATCCTGATCCGGATTGAGTTTACCCTCGGAACTATCTATTAGAAATTTAAAATCTTCGGACTTACTACTTGATGAGGTCGAGCACCTTTTGGATGTAATGTTCCCACCGCGGGTCGTTGGGTGAGATGGTCCACACGGCCTCACGTGCTCGGGGTATGGTCAACGGGGCGAGCCTCCAAGGTAACGGTGCTGGTGCTGATGCTGGTGCTGATACTGATGCTGATGCTGGTGCTGATGCTGATGCTGATGCTGATGCTGATGCTGATGCTGATGCTGATGCTGATGCTGATGCTGATGCTGATGCTGATGCTGATGCTGGTGCTGATGCTGATGTTGGTGCTGATGCTCGTAATAGTTCGTTTTTGATCACTCGCGGCTTCACTACGCGCCCGAGCGGAAACCTTTCAGATTGTACTGGTAGTTCGTAGTCGCGTAACAACCGCCGAATTTGTTCGCGTCTGCCCGAACGATACTTTCGCGAGGTTCTGGTGTCTTTCATCTACTGAGAGGGAAAAAATGGAATTTTTATAAAATCTAATCGGGGATGAATCTCATGTCCCGCCAATCGTTAGCAAGTCCATACAACCTTTTACGACCCCTGGTTTTGCGTCTATTCCTTTCAAAGCCGGCTTCGACGCCTCCACCCTGATTGGAATGTCCGCTCTGCCTTGGATTGGAAAGGAGCCGCGTTAATCAAATCCGTGGCTACTGTTCGGGAAAACCGGCTTCGACGCCTCGATCGACCCTTACAGCAAGCACGAAAGTGACTTTGGACTTGAGTAAGATGACGGAAAAAGAAACCCACGCCCGAGCAATGTTTCTATCTTTAGGATTTCTAAATGACCGGCTTCAACGCCTCGATCATAAATCGAAAAGATAGTTGGTTTATCTATAATTTGTTCCCTTTTCTCTCTGCGAACGCGTCGAATGATTTAAGGAAAAAATAATTAAAGCTTAGGTATTTGGTAAATTACGTTACTTTTATTATAGCAAATACAATCAATTACAATTTCTGAATAAAGGTTCACTATACCTTGACCTCGCAATAAAACTCGATAGTTAACTTTTAACGATTCCTGAACTTTGACAAATACGATTCTGAACGAGAACTAGGACGTGGACTAACTACTCTGAACAAAACTAGAACGAGGACTATCAATTACGGACGACAACTGAGATACTTCGGTTTTTAATGATTTCGAACAACTACTGAGATACTTCGGTTCTTAATGATTTTGGACAACTCACGACGACTGACAACTATGATATTCCGACTATAACTTTAATTTCTCGACGATTCCGAACAACAACTGGCCCGAGCCCCTGAATTGCGGGTGTACTTATACCCCTAATTTGGGACCTTTGGCCCGAAGGTAGGAGGAAAAAATCATACCACGTGATTATTAAAAATTCATGGGTGGTGGTTGATTTCTTCCCATGGCGTTAGCAATAACATCTTGCCCGAAATCATTCCTAGATGTTTAGGCTTCGCCTTATCGGAGTCGGGTGGCTGACACCAACGATAGCCACTGCCGACGGTTCCTTAGCTGACGCTACGCTTAAATTCGTCGAAAAGATGCAGGGTCTTATTAGATCTGGCCACCCACCGGTGGGTGGTAACGAGTACCGAGAATTGTACGGGACCTGTAGCTGCGATTTAACATCTAGGAGAACTGTTGTATTCTCGTGGGTCGCGATAAAGTAACCGAATCCGCGTTTCACGATAGTGAATAAGCCGCGGCCGTACCGTGGTCGTATCAGGGGCACATGATGTGGCAAGAAGTAGATCGCTCGCTCCGCGCCCGTAGCTGTTATCGCTTAGGTTCTCTTTTACTTACTAGACGCTTCTCAGTCTCAGATGTAGGGTGACGTTCGAATATACAAATACTAAATCTGTTTGTTCATTATGAAGAAAAAATATATCCACGGTTTGGACGGTCGATATGCGAACGTCAACACCATCTCTCCTGTAAAAGATAGCGGTAGCGCCACGTTATACAGGGTGTCCCAAAAATGTTGTAACACATTGAAAGGGGTGGTTCGGGAGGTGATTTGAAACAACGTTTTCCTTAGCGAAAATGTCGGATGATCGGATTTGTACTGTTGGAATCAGGTGTCCGTCACCGGAGAACACCTACAGCTCACACTCGTGCCTTTTAGTGAATTCCTAGGTGTCACAACCTGGTTTCTGCTTCATACAAGTTTCCACCTGAACATTTCCTCCGAGAAATCGGCCGAGTGGGAAGGTGCTGCGACAAATCTGTAATGGCGATCTGTAATCGATAACGTGATCGGATTCGTACTGTTGGAATCAGGTGTCCGTCGCCGGAGAGCACCTATAGCTCACACTCGTGCCCTTTAGTGAATTCCTAGGTGTCACAACCTGGTTTCTGCTTCGTACAAGTCTCCACCTGAACATTTCCTCCGAGAAATCGGCCGAGTGGAAAGGTGCTGCGACAAATCCTCAATCGCGTTTGATAGCTACGAATACGATCGGATTCGTACTGTCGGAATCGAGCGTCCGACACCAGAGAACACCTATACCTCACACTCGTGCCATTTAGTGAACTCCTAGGTGTCACAACCTGGTTTCGGCATCGTACAAGTCTCCACCCGAACATCTCCTCCGAGAAATCGGCCGAATGGGAAGGTGCTGCGACAAATCCACAATCGTGCATTTGATCACGAAGTGAATCCTGAATGCGCTGACAACTTCTCCAAACCGTGTGAAGTCGGTTTCAAACGTAGCAGTCTTTTAAGAAAACACGTGCAATCTCGTGTGAATGCGGATAGACATTCACACGTCTTTGTACAACCAACTTTGGGTTTTCTTAAGGTATCTCTCGCAATCGTTGCTCTATCATAATTTGCATTGATCGATGAAGCGTGCCAGTCACAGTTATTCACGCTACCATTGAAAATACTCATTTCAAAATATGGATAATTTGCGATAAATCGAACGAATGAGTGTCTCTAGTCTCATATCTGTATAGACCCATATATATATATATTTTATATCCTTTGGGAACTCATTGTGATACTAGTCATCGTCAAGTTTGACGGAATATACACTAACGCGCAATACTTAGCGGACAAATTTTTAAACCGTCCAAAACCTGGAAGTTTTAACCGATTGGAATTAAACTCCGTGAGGAGTAGTTTTGTAGTCCTCTGGGCGTGTGTAAAGTTACATGGGCGAGGGTTGATGCGAAGGGGTTAATTCACCCCCTTAAAGGGGGGCGCGTCGAAAAACGTGACTTCTAAAGGTGCCAGAGATGACGGAAGAGGTTGAAAAAATTAAAACAACATTCAAGGCGACTCTGTTTGATGCCCTCTACAAAATGCACCCTTTGAAATCGCTCTCGGACAAACTCACCCCTCACAACCCCCCACCCCCTCTAAAATCTACAATTTTTCGACGATGGTCTCGATTTTTCACTCAATGCATTCTCTGGGCTCCCCTGATCCAGAAAATGCCATCGCCCATACCGTTGCTCCCCATAGGCTCCCTTTGAGGGGGTGAAACAGCTTGCAAATTTCCAACCCCTTCGTAAAAAAACACTTCTACGCATCGGAGGGCGTTAAAATTCACTATGTTTGTTCTCGATACGTTAAGGATGAATGCCGAAAAGGTCCCGTTTCGAAAACTGCCCCCGGAGCTGAAGGGAGAGGAGCAGAGGTAGGGGTGGTCCAACCCAAAGTGTAAGGGTTGGAATGTTGTTTCGTTGCATGGGTCACAATATCCAACAGTCCAGGGCATCGGGCTGACACAGTTCAGAATGGCAATAAAATACGAAAATGTCGTTTTTTTTTTAAACTCGCTTCCAACTTCAGGTTCATCTGCAGGGTGAATGAGCAACCCCACGTCAACGCCGCACGGTGGGACGAAACGACTTTCGGCGATCAAAAATTGATTTTCGTGAATTCGAAAAATGGAAAAATTGTTTACGTACATCGATAGAGGATAAATTGATGTTTAATGTAGTGCAATCCGTTTTTTGATATTTGCTCTCGTTTAGCTCTGGTGTGCATTCAAAGTCAGTTGAAATTCGTTCAAGTAAAATGCTTATGATCTCACACCTAACTTCAATGTACGATTCTGAAAAACTTTGCTCGGGAAGACGAAATTCCAATGAATCATAAAGCTTGCTAGATTAGTATAGATTGTATTCAGTGCATAATGCAAGTCAAAATGTTAACAACTTGTTCAATAATAACATTTAAATAAAAGGAAGTACAGCGTATTAAAATTTTAACTTTACATAAGGTTTTAAAGGTGAGTCCCGTCGAGTCCCGGGGTATAATCAGTACCACATGAAAGGCTGAACCTTTCTCTTTCAGAAGCAAAAAGAATTAGCTGCTAATTTCTGCTACTTTTAAAGAAAACAGCGATTAAAGTAAACTCTGCCTCGCGCGACCGTTACGATTGCTACTGAACACTCGCTGTAGTACCGACCGACAGTAGCGGTCACGCGAGGCAGAGTTTACTTTAATTGCTGTTTTCCTTAAAAGTAGCAGGAAGTAGCACCCAATTCTTTTTGCTTCTGTAAGAGCAAGGTTCAGCCTTTCATACGATAGTAATGATACCTCGGGAATGTACGGGAATCGTTTTCAAAAACTTAGGTAAAGTTAAAATTTTAATTCGGTGTACTTTCTTTTTTTTAAATGTTATTATTTAACGAGTTTTAATCCCATATACCCTAATAATTTTTTACTTAGAATTCACTTTCCAACTGCAAGGTTGAATTTTATCCATTACAATTACAAAACTAAAGGTAACGTTCATATCTGTTTAGTTTCGTCGTGGTTATGAGTATACCAATTGCAATTAGTTTCTTCTCGGAAAACATAATAAAATTAAAAGCAGAGAGACACGTAGTGTTTTATTCGTTATTCTTTTTCTTGTGGTATGGGTGTGAAAACGTGCATTGTTAACTGCATTGACTGAAACATCTGAGGTACGGAAAAGAAAAGATAGTCACCTACTGATTAACCTATTTCCACTGTTAAAACATGTGTGTATTCATTTTTAAGTAATCGAATTCTTTTCTTTCATATTTATTAACAGATTTGATGTGAATTTTAATTATAAAACACAAAGTATATAACATATAGCTAAGATATTCAACACACTGTACTTTATATGTAATGCAACGTGATTTCCCGACACGGTCTGCGATCCGCGTCGGGAAGCGTGCAAAATGAGAGTTTTCCGTCTCCTCACGCCTTTACGGGAAAACCCGAGCGCCAGGTATCAGGAGATACCGGCGTGAGAAGCCGAACTTCGCGAAAATTACTACGACTAGCGATCCGGATCACGGAGAAGGGCGTGGATCGTCGGCGAGGAAAAGAAGTCTGAGAAAGCCGTCTTCACGGTAAGACGGGGCGGATTAACACAGCACTCGTTTAAAATTATATACACTGGCCGTCAAAAAAAAAGGGACACTATTTTAAAACGTCATAACTCCGACAGTTTTCTACCGATCTTCGGGAAACTTCGTGAGGTTTAGTTTTGAAGTGTCCTCTGGGTGTGTGCAAAGTTGATTTGACGAGGGTTGATGAGAAACGGTTAATTCATCCCTCCTAAAGGGGTAATGTAGAAAAACGGCACTTCAGAAGGGTCCAGGGGCGACGGAAGGGGGTGAAAAAATAAAAAAAACCTTTGAGGCGACTCTGTTTGATGCCCCCCACAAAATGCACCCCTTGAAATCGCTCTCGAACAAACCCACCCCTCACAACCCCTCACGCCCCCCGCCTCTAAAATCCACAATTTTTGGACGACAGTCCCGATTTTGGACTCGATGCATTCTCTGGATTCCCCTGATCCAAGAAATTCCATCATTCATGCCGTGCACCCCATAGCCACCCCTTGAGGGGGTGGAACAGCTCGCGACTTTTCAACCCCTTTCGTAAGGGAGGACTTCCAGACATCAAAGAGCGATGAAATTCACCATGTTTGTTCTCGATACGTTAAGAATGAAAGCCCAACAGATCCCGTTTCGAAAACTGCCCCCTGAGCTAAGCAGGGGTGGTCCAAAGTTAGGAGCGGTTCACCCCAAGTGTAAGGGTTGGAACACGGGTGGTGAGTTTTCCACAAAAACGACATTTTCGTATTTTAATGCTATTCACGAGGGAAAAAGACATCAAAACCGTGTCACTCCAATGCCTTGGACCGTACCACATTTGTTCCACGCAACGAAACATCGTTCCAACCCTTACACTTGGGGTGAACCACCCCTAACTTTGGACCACCCCTGCTTAGCTCAGGGGGCAGTTTTCGAAACGGGATCTGTTGGGCTTTCATTCTTAACGTATCGAGAACAAACATGGTGAATTTCATCGCTCTTTGATGTCTGGAAGTCCTCCCTTACGAAGGGGGTTGAAAAGTCGCGAGCTGTTCCACCCCCTCAAGGGGTGGCTATGGGGTGCACGGCATGAGTGATGGCATTTCCTGGATCAGGTGAGTCCAGAGAATGCATCGAGTCCAAAATCGGGACTGTCGTCCAAAAATTGTGGATTTTAGGAGGGGGGTGAGGGGTTGTAAGGGGTGTGTTTGTCCGAGAGCGATTTCAAGGGGTGCATTTTGTAGGGGGCATCAAACAGAGTCGCCTCAAAGGTTTTTTTTATTTTTTCAACCCCTTCCGTCGCCCCTGGACTCTTCTGAAGTGCCGTTTTTCTACATTACCCCTTTAGGAGGGATGAATTATCCGTTTCTCATCAACCCTCGTCAAATCAACTTTGCACACACCCAGAGGACACTTCAAAACTAAACCTCACGAAGTTTCCCGAGGATCGGTTGAAAACTGTCGGAGTTATGACGTTTTAAAATAGTGTCCCTTTTTTTTTGACGGCTAGTGTAGTATATTGTACGCGAAAGATGTTACAAAATTCGGCGTCAAAGGTCACCGGGACGACAGGTAACCGACATGAGAACTACGTTTCGGTAACACGTGCTGATTTCTTTCACGTTAGGCCAAATTCCGTCGCGATTCGCACAAAAGCGACTTTGGAAACGATGTTCGAACAGTCTTGACGCGGTCGCGGTGAGCTCGACCTCTCCGACAAGAACGTTAACCGGCAGCGATCTGAACACGTGCGCGTTACAATGGATTCGCGACTAGATGTTCGTTATTTCGTCTAGATAACCTACGAAAATGCGATTGAAACTGATTACGCTATTTCGCCCGACGGGGTGCTCGGCAGCCACCAGGAAACCCAACCAATTTACGATATCCTATCCACAAGCGTGAGGTAAAAGAGGAAGCGCTTACCGAACCTTTCCGCACGTGCGTAGGACGAGATACGCGAGCTCGTCGCACGCGTTGGCTCGCGCGCTTCCCCCCGGCCTCACCTCAACGGTCGGCGGCACGCGGCACTCTATGGCGGCCAAATTCAAATCGCGTTATCGGCGCGCTCGTCATCGGCGGTCGTCCAGTCTCGTCCCTCGGCGACTTTGATGGCGTGTTGGTGCTGACATCCCTCGAAGGCTCTGGAGCGAGTCGGGTCTCGGTGCACTCGAGAATCCGGCTGATCCCGCTGTCCTAAACGGCCTCCTGCCCCCTGAAGGTCGTAGCGGAATCCAGGGGCTGTTACCAAGAACCTCCAGCCCCTGTCCATTTGAGCTTCGTCTGGCCAGTCCGTGCAGCCGGCGCCGGATTGGACGGGATCGGTACCCTCTAACAAGGGGCGGACGCGATCCGGACGAGCGCTTTTTGAACAAGACCGGGCTCAAATGATGAGGGCTGATTGGCATAAAAAAAGTGTAAAATATTAGGGGTATCTGGCCAGCCATTTTTATAAAAAATGGCTTTAAACATTTACAGGTCTCTAGATGTACGGAAAAATTCAAACTCTCAACACAAGCAGTTGTAGCTGCGAGCGTTGCGTCGGCGGTTCATGTCCTAGAGTTCGTGGGTTCTCGAGACTCGGCAATGGAACGTTTTTTTTTTCCAACTGCATTTTTATTTCTTATTCCTTTTTTTGCTTACTGCTATATAAATAATATATAAGAATTATAATACTCACTGCTCTATAAATAATATTTAAGTATTATAAAGTATAGGATGTGGACTACAATTTTTCATAACACGTATTTTATTAATTAACTTATTTTTGATTAATAACAAATGTGGCTAAAGCGTTTATTAAAATAAAATTCGTTTTTTAATAATTATGTATTTGGCTACTGAATATATACATATGCGCAGAAATTGCAAATAATATAAATGTGAACATAATATTATAATGAGTACATGCAATACATAAAACAGCAATAGAAGTAAACATACAAATGTATGGGATGTGGCGTATTTTTTCAATATATTATAATGTAAATACCACAACATATAGGACATTCCATGATACTGGAAAATAATAAAATACCCCCGACATTAGTATTAACCGATGTGTACCACGGGGAGGTTGTTGGTCGGTTTTTGCACATCATGTGTTATGTGTAGTGTATGTGTGTCTGCGCGCGTGTGTGCATAAGTGCGTGTATAAGTGTATGTATGTGTGTGCGCGCAATAACGCAACATATAATACAAGTAACATAATACCTAATCTAATATGAGTAACGCAATGTGTGGTACAATATAAATTACGCAAATAATAAGATACATATAAAATACGCAGTAAAATATAAACAGCATAGCAAGGATACCTATAAAAATGGAAATATGGATTAATGAATCGTTGTTAAATTCCAGGTTCCTGTGCATTTGGCTGTTTCGGACAATTCTTTATATGCATATTGTCATAAAAACAAATAAAACAAAAGGCGCATAAACACCACGAGCATTTAATAAAACACGGATTTAAACAACTACATATTATCGCGTTTAGATTAATGGGAAAACAAACCTGATTAACATTACAAAACACTTTCTTTTCAGTGGATAATTTTGACGCATACCATGCATATAATAGCATGTCCTTAAATATAGGCGCAGACAACTGGTTGTCTAAAAATTGTTCGTATGTGTCCGATTGTAGTTTCCCCGATTTTGTACACGTTACGAAAACATTACCAAAAATTTTCATTAGCTCCCGTACACTCACTTCTACGCGCG
>NW_026533136.1:185390-216578 GCF_026283585.1 Hylaeus volcanicus | reverse complement strand
TTTTGGTAATATTTCTCCAGAAAATGTGATCGCGTACTGTGCGGTATATGAATGAGTGATCTTATTTAAACTACCCGTAGCAACCTCTGTAACTTTCTCACCCTTGTATGATGTTACGAGCCAGGGCGATAGCGACGCGCGTGTGAGCCCAGCGAGTGGGGTAGATTTGAGAATTGAACCAATACGATTAATTATTGTGTATCAATGGCGCCGAAGGCTAAGGATAGATTAGACAATGCAGACGACTCTGACGTGAAGTCAGATAGTTGCAGGAATCGGTATCTCCCAATAAAGGGTAACCGTAGGTTAGGGTGTTTGGTTGTTGGTTATTGGAGACAAATGCAGACGCCTCGGACGTTAAGTCAGATAGCTGCAGGAATCGGTATCTCCCAGTTAAGGGTAACCGTAGGGTAAGGTTCCAATTGTGAAGTTGTTGGAAAAGTGCAGCGACTCTGGCGCGAAGTCAGATAGCTAGCAGGAATCGGTATCTCCCAGTAAAGGGTAACCGCAGGATAGGTTGAATTAGGGAATTCGGGTTGAATACACTGAGCTTAAATCGTATCGTTGATGAATACTACGCGTCGCGGATAAAGCCTCGCAACTTATTAATTTAATTGAATAATAACTCGAGCGGTAAAGTTATTATGTTGTGGGATCGTTACACAGGCTAGGATTGCTTGTTATATCGTGAAGGTTTAGTAATTGACGTAGGAAACTTTGAATTTACACAAAAGAATATATATTCAGAATAACTATACTAAGTTACAAATGTGCAGTGTTGTGTTGTCGCGGTCGTGTGTAGTAAACGTTAAATTTAATTACCTAATTGTTGCACGGTGTTAACGCACTGGCGATGCGGGGATCGAGTGTGATTCTAAATGCCGTAATAGATGAAAACCGTCTTCGCGGATCTATAAGGTTAACTTGATCGAAAGGGAAACTGAAGCCCGATCTCACTAAAGCACACTCTGCAACGATGAACGAGATGTGACTCTACGTAACTCTATCGTTCTAATCCCCTGAGCAACGAAAATCGTGGGTTTATATACCCCTAAATGTTGGTGGGATCCGTCGGTGATTTCCATATTTGGAAATCTGACGGTTAGGATTTTCGTGGCTCTGAGGTGAGCAGCTGCGTTCCCTGGGAAAGGGTAGATAAGAAGTCTTCCCACGCAACGCAAGTCGAAGATGATGTTAAGAGTATGCAGCTGCAGGATGCACTCCAGGGAGACCGAGCTCCAAATTCCAGGAGGGTAGATAAAATAAAATTGTTGAACGCGAGCTTCGGAAACAAACAGCGAGTTTCTGTATGCGTAACAATGACAACGTGCGCTTTAACTCTATTTTATATTCACAACCAGTTTGATCCGTATTTATAACTAACCTATCGTCGAATGAAGGTATTACATCGCGTACCTGATCCTGAAAAACTTGCGCTGCCTGAAGAGTATCCTGAAGTGATGCTGTATCTTTTTTGCTCACAAAGCGCGTAACTTTGCGTTGAGCAATTCTATTTAGGAGTTTGAATTTAGTCACCCACGTATGTGAGGCTGAAAAATGAAAAGAATCTGATAAGAATTGATTAGCCGCTTGCATTGCCCATTGTTGTAAGCAACGGGTAGAGACTTGATGCTTTGAAGAACGCGCATCAACGAATCTATCATACGTCCAATTATTAATGAAGATATACTTGTCTCTAACGCTGCCATTGTTCTCCACTACTTTCTTCCACTTGTTTAATAAGCTGGAGGACATTAATTGTTTGGTGATCTTACTGCGCACCATTTTCCAATTCCAAGTCGGATGTAATTGCAACGCCGTCACAGCCTTCACTTTAATGTTAAACGGCACTTCTGCGCGCATGGTTTTCTCTGGTAATTCGTATGATTCTTCATCATCATTGGGTTCCATCAATTCTTCGATATTATTGTTCTCTTCCCTGTCGTCCATTTCGTTGTGGTGAATATGCTCCTCTTCTTCAATTAGAACCATTTCTCCTATCATACTGCGTATCCTGCGGTATATCTCATTTCCAATTTCCGTTGATTCGGGTGGCGGCGATCCGGTTAGTAGTCGCGGAATTACACTATTATCTTTTAAACGCTTTGTCGCATACTCTACCGCGTGTCCTAATATTAACTTAAAATTATTATTTGGTTCGGCAGAAGCACTTGATGACATTCGCTTTATTTTAAAAATCGTCTGTTGGCTCTTCGTCCGTGTCGTTCGGTTAAACAAGCGGAAGAATACTAACCGTTCGTCCCAAATAAAAGTTCGCAAGTCGTTCTGTTTCCCTTTCCACGACATTTTAAACAAAAGGGAAACACAGTAAAAGTGGAGAAACGTCAACGCTGGGTAAAATACCCGATATAATAAAAACCTTCGAACGACAACGTTCCGCCCACTTTTGCAGCAGACCTGTATATATTCAGTAGCCAAATACATAATTATTAAAAAACGAATTTTATTTTAATAAACGCTTTAGCCACATTTGTTATTAATCAAAAATAAGTTAATTAATAAAATACGTGTTATGAAAAATTGTAGTCCACATCCTATACTTTATAATACTTAAATATTATTTATAGAGCAGTGAGTATTATAATTCTTATATATTATTTATATAGCAGTAAGTAAAAAAAGGAATAAGAAATAAAAATGCAGTTGGAAAAAAAAAAAACGTTCCATTGCCGAGTCTCGAGAACCCACGAACTCTAGGACATGAACCGTCGACGCAACGCTCGCAGCTACAACTGCTTGTGTTGAGAGTTTGAATTTTTCCGTACATCTAGAGACCTGTAAATGTTTAAAGCCATTTTTTATAAAAATGGCTGGCCAGATACCCCTAATATTTTACACTTTTTTTATGCCAATCAGCCCTCATCATTTGAGCCCGGTCTCGTTCAAAAAGCGCTCGTCCGGATCGCGTCCGCCCCTTGTAAGCCGCATCGCTCGATGTTGCCGTCGTTAGCCCAAGGCTATTGCCCTTCAGACACGTAGATTAGTCATAACCCTGGGTTACCCTGGTGGCGCTCGCGATCTTGGTCGGTCTCGTTCCCCGCGGAGAGTTCGACCACTTTGTGACGCGGCAATCTGCCACGTCACAGTAAATATTTCGTCACCCTCTAGATTAATATATTTTATATTAATATAACTTGAAGGCCATAATGTGGAGAAAAACTCCTCCAAATATCATTAAAATATCTCCAGTAGAACTAAAGTTACAGATTTTTGATCGCCGAGAGCCGTTTTGCCCCACTGTGGGACGCCTGATTGCAACAGTGCGAATCCGATCGCAATTCCCGCAGAATCCTACTGTGACAACTTATCCGGAAAACGCTTACCTCTCACTCGTTTCCTTCAGCAAAAGAGACAGACTCCCTCTCGTTGCATACCTTTGTTAATTTACCGCTTTTGACTACTACGTGGTCACGCCGGATTGGGCGTCGTTACAAATCACGTTGCAGCAGTGCCACGGCTTGGTTTGTGCGCGTGACTCCTCGGTTTGAGACGCGTATGCAACGAGAGTAAGTTAGGCGGTTTGACTAAGTTACTTGATCGGTTTGACCACTCGATTGGATACCGGTTTTCACTGAAGGATTTGAACGTGCTGTCGCGGTCGCTTCCAAACGTAGAGTGACGGTCCTAGTTCTCGCAGCGAGCTCCTTCGATCCGAGATCGAGTGAGATCGATGCGCACGCATCCCCTTTTGGTAGGGTACTTCTCCTAATTTCTCCTCCTCGTAGGAGCGGTTCCCGGTTTCAGATAAGGGGCAACCCCTTGACTATACTCCGTTCAACGAGACGAGTCACCAAGTATAAACACGAGCACGTGAGCAGGGCAGGACCATCTTCCGAGTTCCGGATCCCCACGTCGCGTCTCATCGCAAGATAAGCTTTTCCTTTTTTAAATTACAAATTTTGGATTATGTTATGGAATTATTCTATATATCAGGATATAACGGGATGAATGCAAGTACAATAGAAGTTCCGTATAATTATTTTTTTTTTTTTATTCAGAACTGGTATTTGCTGATGAACTGGTATCGTCTGAATCATTTAAATTTATAATAAATGGTTCTATTACTGATTCAATTATATCATCTAATTGCCAAAATTTATCTTCGAAATTAGTTACTACATGATCGATACACGTTTTCCAATTGTCTACAGTAATATTATTTACTGCTGGATCTTACCTGCAAGAGCCCTCGGCAAGGGACCACCATAACTTTGGCCCTGAGTTATAACATCTGAAAGCCAATGACTGTAGTCGCAGAGCCGATCACGTGAAAAGCGGGGCAGTTGTTTGTTTTTACTTGGTGACTCGTCTCGTTGAACGGAGTCGATCTCCCTCGGGATCGATGCGCACGCGTGTCAGGCGCCGCGACTATCCCGAATTCTCATCTTCGCGAATAAACGGAGGATTCAAGCCTTCCATGAATGGGGATCGCCCCTTAATCGTCTATGTAGTTGTATGTAACCAGCACGGTTACACATGTAATCCTAGTTATAATTTCAAGCACACATTTAATAAAAATAGATCTTTTTGAAAAATACTGTTTAGAAACAGCAAAGACATTTGTCGATCTATATCCATAGTATAACATGCCTACTACTGTTCATAAAATATTAATACATTCGGGGACATCATACAACATGCAATACTTCCAATTGGACAGCTAAAAGAAGAAGCACAAGAAAGACGCAACAAAGACGTCAAAGCTTTCACAAAATATCACTTTAGAAAATTTTCCAGAATTAAAACATTGGAAGATACCTTTAATAATTTACTTGTGTCTTCCGATCCGTTAAGAATTATTTCAAACGATATATCTGTTTCGTTTCGTTGAAGTTCTGGGGTAAGTGCCGTGTGGTTCAACACGGTCCTCTTTCCAGAAGGCCGTGCTTCCCCACTCCGTGTCCAGATCTTTCTAGAACAATATATCATTTGTTTAATTCAATATGGCTAATTATTAATTATGGCAATTATTAATATTAATTATTATTAATTAATTTATTAATTATGGCAATGCAACGTCAGGTTGCTTGCCCGGTTTACGCGTTACCGATGGTAATTCATCGGTCATGCGACATTCGTTTTGGAGCCGCCTTCGGATCGTCGCGAGCTCGCGCTCGGTCCGTCTTGTCGTCTTCGCCCCTCGCGAACCCATCGCTTGCAAACAGCGGCAGATCAGCTATTTCGAAAATCAATATATCGACCGGACGCTAATGGTGCGTTTACACGCACAAGGCTTGCGCAAGCCAATTTATGCAAATTAACTGGATGAAATATTGCCATTCACACGTTCAGTTCGGTTTGCACAATTGTGAAGTGAGGAACAGTGAAAATTGTAGTTTGTTGTGTCCAAAATGGAAAATCTAGACGAAGACCTAATTCTTGCAACGGCTGCAGTGTGCATTATAAAGAAGAAGATGAAATTGAAGGCTAAAAGGAACTGGTGTAAACCATGGTTGCTACAAAGGGATTTGCTTTCTCATACCAATTTAATAGCTTAATTACGCTGTGAGCCTGACGATTTTCGCAACTATTTGCGTATGGACGAAGCCACATACATGCATGTGCTAAATTTAATTACACCAATGCTTTCAAGAGCAGACACTGTTATGAGACGTGCAATTACCCCCCATGAAAGGCTATCAGCTACGCTGAGATTTTTGGCAACAGGGAGAAGTTACGAAGATTAAAAATTTTCAACAATTATTTCCAAATCACCTCTAAGCGCAATAATTCCAGAAACATGCGACGCAATTTACAAGGCGTTAAAGGACATATATCTAAAGGTAAGTTTATTGAATATTAATAATAAGTTCAAATAAGATACAAATTAATACAACGGAATAATATATATTAGTTTATATAATAAATACATAGGTAATATAAATCATGCTGTTTTATCTACAAAATCGTTGAAATTGCGAAACAAATCTGCAGGTTTATTGTCTGTTGGCAGCGATTAGCTGTGATTGATGTGATTGTGTGCTGTGAGTGTTGAATGGGGGCTGAGTGTAGAAGTATTGTTGACTATTGAATGGGGGCTGAGTGTTGAATGTAGGTTGAATGTTTCTTGTATGGTCTTGCTGAATTTGTATAAAACAATTGCGATTTAGGTTTCCCAGTTGTGTCTCATACAACACGTCATTTATTATTTTTTCGGCGTGGACAGCTTGTTGTGGATCGAGATCTCTTAATTTTGATGTCTATGCTTTTCCAATATCCGTAAATTTATCAGTAATTTATGTTGAAGGTTGTGACAATCGTTTCCCGATTACATCTAACACTTCATCACATTTATTTTGTACTCCTCGGGGTGTTTTACTCGATGCTGTAGATAATTGTCTAGATGATAGTGTGGGTGGTAAAAAGACACTAGGAGATTCTGGGAGCTCGAGGGTTGTTTCATTGTCAGGACTCTATAACAATAATAATACTAATAATAACAATTGCGATGTTATTATGAAGTAATTGTTACATATTTTCCCCATTGCTTGGGAGCGGTAGATGGAAAGCATGTGCAGATCGTTTCACCTCCTGGAAGTGGATCCTACTACTTCAATTACAAGAAGACCCACAGTATTGTTCTGATGGCAATTGCGAATGCTAACTACGAATTTATAATGTGTGATATTGATACCAATGGTCGAGTATCTGATGGTGGAGTAATTGTCAACACTATGTTTATGAAGAAATTGCTTGAAAATAAATTGGATTTGCCTACTGCAGAACCAGTCATACATTGCGAAACACTATTAAAGTACGTCTTTATCGGAGATGAAGCATTTGCTTTGAGGCCAGATTTTTTAAAATCATACAATCAAAAAGAGCTTGATTATGAAAAAAGAATTTATAATTATCGTTTGTCTAGGGCCAGAAGGATCATAGAGAATTCATTTGGAATATTAGCTAACCGTTTTAGAATTTTTCATACTACTATAAATTTACAAGTTGATAATATTGACAAAGTTGTTTTGGCTTGTTGTGTACTGGATAATTTCTTGCGAATAAATTGTTCCCATACATATACATCAAATGACGTGTTTGATGTTGAAGATACTAGCAATGGTACAATTACTCCTGGTTTACGAACAGGCTCAGACAATCTGTTAAATCTTCAAAACGGTTCTAACCGGTATCACACTGCTGAGCCAAAAGAAATAAGAGAACAATTTAAAATATACTTTAACAATCATGGGAAAGTGAACTGGCAGCACGCAATGGTTTCTAATAATCAGTTATTACCCTGTTTCTATAAACATATTGCCTACTTCAACATACTTCCACATACTAAATGTAAAATAAATAATAAAATTGTTTTATTTGTGTAATTTACCTGCACTTCATCAATGTTTGATTTAGTAGGCCTGGGAACTTCCTGGTCCTTTAGAAAGTGTAAGAGTTCAAAGTACCATAAATGTGGTACATAAACCTCCTCTTCCCCAGCCCCTGATTTCTCAGATTTTACAACTTTTCTCAATCCTTGCGGTACGCAGTACGTAAAGAGTTGATCTTTTTTACCACATTATCTTTGTTGGCCTCTGGGTCTAAGGATCGCATTTTCTTCAACAACGCATCATATGCATTTGATTTTGGATTACGGTCGCTATACTCCCTACTTTTTACTTTCCATAAGCAAGGAAACGATTGGTATAATTATAATATTGTTATAGTAAACGCACTATAACACGGCCAAACTGACATTCTTCACGCTCTCGGGAAGCATCCTTACCTTGTTTTTGACACAATAATTTTGTGAATTCAATAAATGACAAAACAGCTTGAAGCCATCAACAACAAATAGTATCATCTCGATACTTCTGAACAGCGCCACATGCCCAAATTAATAATATTTTACTCATGAATTCTTTTTCCTTCCTTTTTGCTTTTATTTAACCAATTCATATCAAGGTAGTTTTCCGTTACCTTTGAACATAAATATCAGAAAGAAAAACATAATATACAAGTGTTTAAAATAAGAATACAATATTATGTAGTATCCCGTTAACACGGTTCATCCATACTTTTATTATCGTTGTCATTATTTTCGTCACCAATCCATTCACCCTTCTATAAACATAATCGATCTTTAGGCGCGATTTGAGGTTTACTAGTCTTACCTACAATTTCGTGACGGTCATTTTTTAAAACTTTTGTTATTACATAAGGACCGACGTATTTCGGGTCTAATTTTGCTCGACGAGTAACTGCAGGTTTCAAGAATATAGTATCGTTTTTCTTAATCCTAACATTGTCTCTCCGTTTTTTTGTTAAACAAGTTATTCTGTTTTTCCGCGTTCTCTATCAATCATTCGTATACAGTCTGTCTATCGTTTAATAAGTCTACTTCGTCGCTCGTACTCGGTAGGTCGTTTTCCATTTCTGATATACTACCTGTGCTTCGATCGATACCGAATAATAGGCGAGTTGGAGAAAATCCCGTAGAGGCTTGTTTAGTGGTATTTAATGTCTCTTCGATTTTTAATAGTTTGCTCGGCCATTTTGCTGATTTTAATGTTTGTACCGTCAGTAAGTTTGTCACAGTCGCAACATAGCGTTCGGCTTGTCCGTTCGCCCGCGGAACACCCGTGGCAATAAAATGTACATTTACATTTTCTTTTTTGAAAAATTGCTGTAATGGTTTATATGTGAAGTTAGTGCCTCGATCTAGGATCACTACACGTGGCCTACCAAATAACAATAAACGCTCTTTAAATACTTGCAGTGTTTTTTCGTCCGTTAAAGATGTGAGAAGTACAAGTTGCACGTATTTAGTAAACGAATTGATTATTAATCAAACGTATTGATAACCATTTTTTGTTTTGGTAAACGGACCAACACAATCACAGTGTATGGTATAAAATGGCTTAGGTCTTTTAATAATTGAATGTAATAAACCTTGCTTGGGTCCGGAGTGACGCTTCGCAACTGTGCAGTAAGACAATGCTGGACATAATTTCTCACAAAAGCTCTCATTTTTGAAAACAAATACTTTCTAGCAATACGATCGAGTACTTTGTAACGCGAATTGTAGTCGTGACCCGCTCCTCTTGCGCTCGCGCCCCACCCCACTCGGTCTTCCTTCCCCACTAGCAGTTCCGACGGCCGCCGCCAGTCCGGAACCGCGCGCCACGCTAGCGCACGGCGCTCTCTCACTACCAAAAGTGGGGAGCGCCGTGCGAGCAACCGATGTAACATGTCTCTCGACTATTAAAGGATAATTTCGCCGCTCAAACGCTCTCATTCTTTTCTGTAAAACCGTACTCTCCTCTTTCCAACGGGGCGCGTCCGAAGAGATCGACCAAAGAGCTCCCTTTTCGGACGCGGTGAAACCGTCTAGCCTGCCATTCCACAACGAAGCTCGATCTTCGTGGCGTGGGAAAACCTCAGCCGCCGGTAAGACGCTCACTGCCTGGACAGGCGTCTCCGGGTCTCCACGGCTACTCGCTCTGGGAAGGATACTCGTGCTAACGCCGTTTATCCGACCCCACTAGAGCAACTCCCTCGTTAGCTCCCGTTTCCCGAGATCCTCCTACCCGCCGACTAATTGTTCCGCGCCGCAGCGACCGACGCCTCGTGGCACCCGCGACCACCGTGCTGTACAGCGCCGCTACTTGTGTACCATTTACGCGCACCGCCGAAGGCCTACCCCTACGACGCGAGCCTGGAGCCCGGCTGACGACGGGCACCCTTCGGGACGGTTCAACCGCCCCGAACCCGAACCGCGTGACAACTTTATTTACTCCCACGTGGCAATTTTCATTGTGACACTGTAAGGTGTCAGGGAAAGGAAGCAGGCGTGAGATAGGACTCAAACAAATTGCACAATTGAAAAGTAATTGACATACGACGTAAAAAACACTTAAAACGTAAAAGAGTACATAAAGTCGAACTCTGTCGTCGCGACCGATCTCGAGGCGACTTCGACGAGAAGTGACGCAAATCGTCATCGTATCGGCTACGCCGAACGCATTTCGGCGTAGTTCAAACAATTGCGGCCCGTTTGATGGTAGGTGGCCTCTTACAATACAAACGCAGAAGTCCGAAACGTGCTCCCTTTGATACATAAAAACGAGTGATTTCTTTGTCATTATTATCACGCAATTTACGACACAACAACTTATCTTTGACCACGAAGTCGCTATTTAAAGAATGATTGGGACTGATTTTTTCGATTATCGATTGTTTCCTCGTCATTCCTTTGCGCGATCTCCAACCACGATCCTTCGCAAATAACATTTACGTAGCAGGTTTTATCTTTACAGGGGTTTCGACTCAAATAATCTGCATATTCAATACACTTGCCTTTGCGATACTCGATAGTGTCATTGAAATCTTGCAAATATATCCACTATCGTGCTATACGTGGTAATAGATCTCGTTTATTAACAAAAGGATTACTAAATGCGACTATAAAGGTACTTTATTAATATTAATAGAATGCTTTTCGATAGATAGTATTTTATGCTACGTCTTTCCTCATCGAGGGCCGAACAGCGAGTGAGTCCCTTGTCCGCCCAAGTCCTCGCCCATTCGGCTTTTGTTTACAAGGCTGACGTCTTATCGCTCAGCCTTTTGGTAATGTGGCCGGCCGCCGAGTTGCTTATATAGCGTCCGCGGCTTCTTCTGTCGAACTTTTGTTACACGTTTAGTATTGTGTGCTTTCAACGCGTTGCAATCCATTACAAGTTTGAAATTTATGCCCAAAAGATAAACACGAAAGTACTTCAGTGCATTTACTACAGCCAGGGTTTCTAGCTTGTAAGAGTGGTAACGTGATTCCTCAAATGTAGTTCGGCGATTAAAGTAAGCAATAACTCACAAATCTTTCTCAGATTGTTTTAATAAAACTGCTCTATAGCCTATCGCGCTCGCATCTGGACGCAGTTCGGTGTCTTTGTTAGGATCGAATGTTACGAGGCACGGTTCGTTACTTTTTGTGAATTTCGTGATGCACGCGGTTCGAACAGCAAATTCGGGAATAAATTTACGAAAATACCCAGTTAGTTCCATAGATTGTCGCACCTGTTTAAGATTTTCGGGTACCGGTGACTCTACAACGGCTTGAACTTTTCCTTTACCTGGTTTAATTCGCTCTGCTGATACTATCCTTCCCAAATATTCTATTTGTGTTTGAAGAAATTTACATTTTCTTTGATTTAAAGAAAATCCGGCTGTGTCCAACGCATGCAAAACCCTGTCTAGTTTTTCAAAACCTTCTTTGGTTAATGACGGAATTAAAATATCATCGAGGTACACTAGAGTAGTATTGTTTTTAAGATCTCCGAGAGCGAAATTAATTCCTCGTTGGAAGACAGCAGGAGCGTTCGCAAGACCAAACGGCATTCGAAGATATTCATAGTGACCGTCGGGTGTAACAAAGGCGGTCTTGGATACGGAATCTTCCGCGATGGCAATTTGGTGAAAACCGGATGCCATATCGAGAATCGTAAAGTACTTATTTTTACCTAACCGATCTAACTGGTCATCGATTAGAGGGAGAGGGTATCGATCTTTGACGGTTATTCGATTTAAAGCGCGATAATCCACGCAGATACGATCCTCACCGTTCTTTTTCTTAACGAGTATTATGGGGCTTACAAAAGGTGAAGTACTCTCGCGTATTATACAATTTTTCATTAGGTTACTAATTATAACGCGTACTTTTTCTCGCTCGCTAAATGCTAATCTATATGGATGATAATTGACAATTTTACTTTCTTTAAGGACAACTCCATAAAAAACTTCAAAAAAGTAAAAAAATTACGCCAAGTACATGAAAAAGTGGAGGACTTAAAGAGTAATCATAGAAAAATAGAAGATCCCCCTAAAAAAATTCAAGAAAGTAAAAAAAGAAGTGAAATCGAAATGAGCTGCCAGTACATGAAAGTGGTTTCCAGCAAGATGCAAAGGCGACACTGTATAACACAATAAAAAATTCGCCTACATGTCCGTGGCCTGGAAGTCCAATGCTTGGCGTGGTCAGGCAAGGTCAAGGTTTTAAATTATTTTATTTTAATTATTTTAAAATGTAAAATAATAAAAATGTACTCATATTGTCAGCGTTTCAAACTGACAAATTATCTGAAAGCCTGTGAGAGGAGGTGTATCTGCGTCAATGAATGTCCTTAGAAATATTTTAAAACACAATAAAATGAAAATGTACTCATATTGTCAAAGTTTTAAATTAACAAATTATGTGAAAGTCTGCGAGAGAGAAAGTATGGGTATTGATGATCTGACAACGCTTTGCCTGGCCACGCCAAGCATTTGACTTCCAGGCCACGGACATCTAGGCGAATTTTTCATTGTGTTATACAGTGTCGCCTTTGCACTTTGCTGGAAAGCACCTTCATGTACTGCCAGCTCATTCGGATTTCACTTCTTTTTCTACTTTCTTGAATTTTTTTAGGGGGATCTTATATTTTTCTATGTACTTGGCGTAATTTTTTTACTTTTTTGAAGTTTTTTATGGAGATCTCACTTCTTTTTACAAAGATAATTTGTATAGTGAATGCCTTCAAATAATAGAAACTGGGAGATCAGTTTGAATCCTTTAAGGTTTCAAAAGTACGCGGAATGCATTTCAGTAAGTCTCATTGCAAGCAATTTATTAAAAAAAAAATGTAATCAGTTTATTAGTAACATTTAAATGCAACATGACTTTCTGTCATGTGTCGTGCATACTTTTGAGAACTTAAAGGACTAAGTCTGACCTTTCTTTTTCTATATTATTGTAATACAATAAATTATGTATTACAAATAGTGGATCTCTGTTCCTTTTCTCATTATTTAAATTTCTTGCAACAAAACTTTCTGCATACTTCTGAACTTTCTTATTCTAGTACAATAAATTATGCGTTACAAATAGTTGATTTCTTTTTTTCATTTCTCGCTTCATCTTTAACATTTAAATTTCTTGCAGTGAGACATCCTGCCATGCGTTCTGTATACTTTTGGAAACTTAAAGAACTGAAGCTGGTCTCTTTCCTATATCTGACTTCAGACAAAATTATGTATATCGTACACTCTACGCTTACTATAATACAAGACAAATGTATTTTTATTGTAGGCTCTACATTAATTTGTAAGTAAAATAAGGTTTGTATGTGTTATTTACAAATAAAATTAATGTCATATGAGTAACGCAGAATGTATTATATTACAATACCAGATTCAGTCCCTTAAGTTTTCAAAAGCACACCGAACACAAGGCAGAAATTCTTGTTGTAACAAACTTACATGTTAAAAATGAAGTATGAAATGAAAAAAAGAGGTCTACACTATTCTAACCCACATTTTATTATATTATAATACCAGATTCAGTTTTTTATGTTTCCAAAGTACACACAACGCATCGCAAAATGTCTTGTTGCTAGAAATTGAAATGTTAAACATGAAATGAGAAATAAAGAAAGAGATCCACTATGTGTAACGCACAATTTATTGTATTAGAATAAAATTCACGACTATGCACAACGCGTAGCAGAAAATCTTGTTGTAACAAATTTAAATGTTAATAAATAAAGTGGGAAAATGTACAAATAGATCCACCATTGGTAGCACACAATTTATTGTATTTTAATTCTAGTTTCAGTCCTTTAAGTTTTCAAAAGTACGCACAATGCATGTCAGAAAGTCTTGTTGCAAGAAACCAAATGTCACAAATGCAAACTGACAGTGACAGGTTAGAAATGAACGAGCGGCATGAGTGACAGCCATATTACAATTCCGACCGACGAGCCTTGCCGACTGATTCCGAGAGTCGACGAATCGACGAATGGCCTTAGCTCCTATTAGCTAATTGTAAGTGTTGACGAAAAGAATAAGAATCAGAATCAGAATTAGAAGAAAAATCTACAATTTCTGATAGATTCATGACATGATATTACGATACCTCAGTTATACATAGACCGATTTTATTGATTTTGGTTTTATTAGAAAGCTTATATGCGATTTACATTAGAAAAATGCCTTTAGATTTAGAGAATACAGCAGGCGTGACGAGATATTAATGACAGAAGTTTCGGGTTAGGTTGGAATCGCAGTTTTACGAGTGAATTACGAAAGATACGTGGTAGCGCCAGCGCCAGTATACACGGTGGCGTATAATTTTTCATGTACTTGGCGTCGAGACGCTACCGCGTCTCTAGATGTTGAGTTGATCAGTTTTTATCTTATTACGAACAATGTTATCGTCTGTGGCTATGTATCGATACCAGTTAAGCAGATCGTTGAGCTTACTCCTTACGAGTTCGGCATGGTCCACAGCTACGCAGACGACTGGTTGCATCTCGCTCGTTGTTTCCTGTAGTGGCTTCGACGGACAGCGTACAATTTTTGAAGTTCCATCTTGGTCTATCAGCATCTGCAAACCTCCTTGGGGTAGAATGTTTCTACCGATGATCACGTCGCGTCGTATGGAATGTAGGAATCCGTCACAACCAAAAAGTCCATTTCTAACGTGACGTCCTCTGTTTGCACCAACGTAGTAGTCATTTCTGTAGCCACGAACACAGCATCCCGTAGTCCTTGTACCGTCACCGAGGTCGGTTCAATTTTGCAATCCGCTTGTTTAGCAACACTTTCTTTAATGAGCGAGCAAGTTGCATCCGAATCGATCAAGCAATTTCGGACAATATAATTTCGTGTGATAACAGGTGTCTGCTGATGTGGCATCGAGTAACACGCGTTGACCTCAGGTTTTCCTCTCAGTGTCTTGTAGGTCGTTTTTGCACGAAGTTCGGTCTGGGATTGACCTGTGCTATATCGTTGAGCCCTTTGCTTGATCCAGTAGGTGTCCTCCTTATTGCCTCGTTTAGTGCAGTAAGTACTGTTCGCACGTCCAGAGTTGAGAGTGATTTCCGTCAGTGGGGTGCGGAGGAATCTGCGCGCCTCACTCTTGTCGCCACGTGGTACCTACGAGTTTCTCACTGCCAACTCTGGGCGTGCGGTGAGTACAAGTAATGGTGCGCTTAAATGATAATCGAGAACCGCTAGTTGCAACTTTCTGTCGTTTAGGACAATCATCCTGGACATGATCCGTCGATTCACAAACAAAACACCGTCTTCCGAGACGAGGAGCACTGTAGGGACATTTTGAAGGGTTTTTCCGATGCTCCTGTTTCTTCGGCTCACGGCGTCGCTTTATACAGGGTGTCTCAGCCTTAGTGATACAGCGCTACAACTCCAAAACTATCGGCCGAGTACAAAATTTCAAATATGGAAATTGCATGGTAAAGTCGGGCTCATGTTTCAGTGAGAAGGAATTTTTGTTAACTTTGTTATTTAACGAGATATAATGGTCAAGTTTCGTTTTTCAAATGGAACTGTATATTTTTTTTATACCATACGATAGTACTTTTCAAGACGAATTCATTAAGCTTTAATGTATTTACCCCATTTTTATTAGTTTTCAAGCTATAACGCTTCAAAGTTTTGCTAATTTTCAAGGAAAAAACTCGGTTCGACCCCGGGCGGTCCCATTGATGCGGTAAGCACCATGGGATTCTTGAAATTGATACGGAGGATCTCGCTTGCGATTCCAGGCCCACGGAAGGAAAATGGGAAAAGTATTGACCGCTACTGATGAATTATACTTGTAGCGCCGAGAATTTTCTAGGTAGGTAATAATTTTCCTGTTTTCCTTCCTTGGGCCTGGAATCCCAAACGAGACCCGTCGACAAACCTTGCCGACTGATTCCGAGAGTCGACGAATCGACGAACGGCCTTGTCTCCTATTGGCTACGGGTTGACGAAAAATCGACTGGAAAAGTATAAGACGGTAATATTTTTGGATGTATCGTGACATGATATTACGATATCGCTGTTGTACGTGTACCAATTTGATTGATTTTGGTTTTATTCGAAAGCTTATATGCGATTTACATAAGAAAAATGCGTTTAAATTTAGAAAATATAGCAGGCGTGATGAGGTATTAATGAAGGAAGTTTCAAGTTAGATTAGAATGGACCATCTCTCCTGTAAAAGATAGCGGTAGCGCCACGTTATACAGGATAACTGTATAATTTTTCATGAACTTGGCGTCGAGACGCTATCGCGTCTCTAGATGTATGTCTTTCTTGCCTTCGATTGGTTGTGAAAGATCTCAGTAAGAATCTTACCTATGTCAAATAGCTTTTCGAACAGTTCCAATCTATCTACCTCCTCCTCACCTTCTGAGAGCAACATTGATATAGCTGCTCCTAATGCCGATAGGGCTGAACCCACTGAATTTTGGGTATGAACAAAATGTTCATCCCTTTTCACTGTGCTCTCAGGAGTTGCTTTTATGAATTCTTTATTTAATAAGGGAGCTTCTAGTGTGCATGAACCCTTTCTTGAATACTTTTTTAGGGTATTTTCTATTATCTACGTATCACTCTGGATGGAAAACATGGTCCTTCTGAACCAAATCTGTTGGGTCGTCGCCCATCTTTTCCAGTATGACCTCGTCTAACGCTATAACTTAGTCGAATTTTCGTCAGTTTTACTGTACGATGGTGCCTCATTTAAAATCGGCGAGGTATTTTCTTTGTTCAAGGTTTGCTCTAAAAATCAAAACGAAACAAAAGGAAAATGTACTGATTTGTCTGCTCTTATGAGTAAGATCTCTCAGTCATAGAAATGATCGGCATATGGCCTTCCTTCTCGATAGGCTCCACCGTCGAGGCACATAACCTTAAATAAAAATCACCTGAATATGGTATTTATACCTACCTGTCGAGACGACTTCCATATTTGAAATCGCCGAATTTTTTGGCAGAGCACTGCCTGCTTTCAGTGACGAATTTGTGATTTGGTCTCTGGTTGCTCTGTTTTCGGCGTCTTTCACAAGGAAACGTAAGGTTTCCTCGATAACCTTTAGTCGCTTTTTAACGTCCGGACTTTTTGATCTACTTCTTTCCCTGCTTGTTGACGAACGCTTATTCTTCTTGCTCTTTCCCATATTTTGAAATATATTTTCCTTTTTAAAATTTCTGGAGACGAATGCTTTACGTGCGAACTGTTCGCACAACGGAAAAATAATGAAGAAAAGTGCACGGGCCTCTAAACGTTGTGAATTGTTGGGACAAGGAGTACTACTACATGTAATCTCGAAGAACGAGGCTCGAAATATAATTATTATTCTGTACAGTGTTGCGTACCCAGGCATTCTGCCTGTAAGAGCGACGCGGCGTGATCGTTCGGCTGTCTTGACCTTTCGAGAATCTGTCGCTAACAAAACAATGGCGGACATTGCCATATTTGGTATAAACAATACAAGTAATATTCTGACGTTTTTCCCGTTTTACTTTCTTCTTATCAGTTTGCAGGTTTTAAACAAATGTGAAGCATACAGCAGCGTAAGCCTTGCGTTCAGATTAATCGTCAATTAAACGACTTTGGATTAACTCCAACTAAATCAATTGTCAATCAAACGTCTTACGATTAATTCTACTTACAGTAATCGTCAATTAAATATCTTCAATTGAATTCGCTCATATCAATCGTCAATTAAACGACTTTCAATTAACTCTGCTTAATTCAATTTTAATTAAACAATTTTTAATTACATTTATTTAAAATATTTATTAATCAAGTTGATTGAATTAAATTTGTTTAAATTAATTATCTAACTAAATAGTAATTGATTATTGTTCAAACCCTGCTTTTCCTAATATCGGGATATTGCTTACGGTAATCTGAAACAATGTAGAGAATCGGTTGTTTCGGATTATAGTCGGACATTAATTTAATCGCTCTTTCCGCAGTATCATTCACTACTCGCAAATGTTTAATTATATTTAAGGGGGTATCCCGAAATTGGAGGTCTAAAAAAAGCGGTTCGAAAAGAATCATGTGTGACGTTATTTTCCGTTACATTGCCTATTTGTTTATGCGTTATTTGAAAATGAAATTTACGTATTCTTTGTTTTCTTAGTTCAAATAATTATTTTCGCTTTTGCTTAAAGAAAACTGTGCATTCGTCTTTTTACGTTACACATGATTCTTTTCGATTTACCTTTTATTCTTTACTCGCTTTAAATGACAAACAAGACATGACAAAACTTTAATTTTATTTGTCACGTCTTTTTCATTTGCTACGCTACACCATTTCCTTCGATGCACGTCAGGTCACTTGTTCGCGTACGAGCGCGGCCGCCTAGCGCGTAGCCTTCGCTAGCACGGCCGCTCCAACTGTATGCGCGCGCTCTGATTGGTTGGGGTTTTTTGTTAATATCTGCTTAACGAAGCCCCATCTGACATTTTCGCAAAGGAAAAAGTTGTTTCAAATCATCATACCACCCTTTTCAAGGAACTCCAACATTTTTGGGACACCTGTATTTTGGCGCTAATTTCCTACTTTCTCCCGTGCTTGGGGCTTCGCTTCGGATGAGTACAACATCGCCCATCGCGTACTTCCTCGGTGCTTTACGCCATTTATCGTATTTCTTTTTCACATCGATTTGGTTGTCTCTAAGCAAGGTTTGTATATCTTGCTGCTCGTGTTCAACGCCTAGCTCTTCGTTCAACGCTCGGATCTCGCGGGTAAGGGGGGTTTCGTGCCAACCCGTTACAGGAAAATTAAAAACTACTTCATACGGCGTGCGCCTAATTACTTTGTGCCTACTGCCATTAATCGCCCACTGCACGCTATATACTTTTATATCCCAATCCTCACCTGCGAGGTCCTCAGTGGTAGTTCCTAAACACGTGGTAATGACTGAATTCAATCGCTCAATTTGCCCGTTTGCTCGCGGGGTATCCATCGCGACGCGTACATGATAAATGTTGTACCCTTCACAAAATTGTTCGAAGGTCCTTGCCGTGAAGGCTGTTCCTCGATCGGTTATGACCCGGTCGGGTTTCTCGTAGTGTGCAATATATTCTCCCATGAATTGTACAACTAAATCCGCTCTAGTATCGCTTACAGGTTCAGCACCGCGTATTTACTAAACCCGCAGATACTCGCCAGTACATATTTGTTCCCGTTTTCTGTATTTACAAAAGGTCCAAGATGGTTAAGTGAATTGTTTGGAAGGGTCGGTTACCCTTATCTAATGGGTGCAGAAAACCAGGGGGATTTATTTACTGCGCCACGCATTCCTTGAGCTCGGGAAAGTAATATTCTCGCTTTACCTGCTCCGTGGTTTTCTCTACCCCTAAGTGCGCTAACGCATTGTGCGCTTCCGCTATTATTTGGTGTCGCAGATCTGTCAGAACATATAGTCTCCACCTCCCTTGCCAGTTTCTGCTCCTTTGCAAGGGTTTCCATTACAGGGTGTTCTAAAAGATTTTTCTTTTTCTCTAACATCATGCCTGCTATTTCCTCGTTGTCTTCCATGGTTGACTTTTCTCTCGTTCTATCTTTTCTGGTACTTGCGTTGTTCGGCATTTTGTTGTTCAGACCGTGCACAATCCACTCGATGGCCTCCGCATTTCTCATGCTAGCACGATTATAGCGATTTAATTTTTCGTAAAAGTATTCTGTTAAATCCTGACCTGATTTTCGTTTGTATTTCTAAGCTTCCAGACGAATCGTGACGCTGCTTCTCGCAGAGGGAAAGTTTTCTTTGAAGAGCTGTTTCCACTGAAGCCACGTGCGATTCAGACTATCCCTCCATGTTCTAGCCACCCCCGCGAGTTTCGAGAGAGTATCCCCACTCTTCTATTTTCTCGATCCATTCTTCGATGGTTAACCGTCCACGGACTGGATTGTTACGTCCTAGCTTCTATTCACGAGAATCGAAGTTCACACATACAAATTAATTTCTCACTTTTGCTCCACGCCCCTCCCTGTGGACACGCGTCTGAGCGGGATTGACTAACTGCGTCAAGTTCTTTATGTTACCTATTTGTTTTATTTTTGAATGTACCCGCAAAATACTTACTTAGGTCGATAGGTGCTCCTAAACAGGTAATGGCCGTATCGTGGGTCGCTTATTAGGATGTCGGTGAAAGACGGCAACACCACGGTGTAGTTTATCGATGTCAGCTTCCAGGTGATGCCTGGTATCCTATTCTTGAGTCCTTCTGGTCTTGTTGTTGAAGCGAATATCCTGAGCGAGTAGCGTCCTGCTATCGCGGGTTCACTAAACTCGCGGATTAATTTACGAAGTTGATTCTTACGTCCCGCACGACGGGTTCTTTTGGGCATTTATATAAATGGAAATAGAGCGGTGATCCTCTCCTATTTCCGTTTATTGATGTTTTCTCCTTTGGAGGGGTTAAAGCGGTTGCCCTCTCTAACCACCTCGTTCAGAGTAAAAGGAAAAAGGGAATTTGGAGTAATGAGGGAAGAGATCGAACTCTAAACTGTTATACAAAATAACTGCGTTTATTATAGTCCTTGCACGACTGTTATGATTGATAGTTAACAATCTAATGATTTACAATTTTTACAATTGACGATTGACGATTTACGATGCACGAGAATCTCCACGAGACTATCTAAGTTGAGAATGAATATCAATATAACAATGAGGCTCTCTATTTTTGCGGCAGTATTTATACCCTAGGGAAAGCCTAAATTTTGTGAGTGGGGCATTGTCTCTATGCGGATGCAATGCCCCCTCTTTTCCTATTACGCGGAAAATTCGTGACTCGCTCATAGCTGGGTTAAATTCTTATTTTATTTTGGAGATATCGCAATTTCAAGTAAGGATGTACTCTTGCACTTTGCTTGGTAGCTGCAATTCTTATCCTTGTGGCGACGCGCCACTCTGGCGCAAGTGCTGACATAGGACTATCGACTCAGCGTTGTCTTAATCTCTTAGACTTGGCATTTGTTTTAGCACACATAGGAGGTATCTTGTAGATATTCCCATCTAGTGTCACTCCTATGTGGCATTGAATTAAAAGAGAGGTGGCATGAAGATATTCCCATCTTCTTGCCATCTCCTTACTTAATTTAAATGTTAGCGCATTCGCCTGGAGAGTGAGCGAGAGACGGATGTAACAGGATCAAATTCCGGCAACACGAAGTCTCCGCCACAGTAGCAGCCACCGCCCGTTCCTAGCTCCTTCATGCCCGTGGTGCACTCTTGAGCGGTCGACATCCCTTCGGACCTTGCTCGTTATACCCTTCAAAAAACACTAGAACTTTCAAACGGACCCTGATGTCCACCGTATGCATTTACACCAATCGAACACAACGTAGTGCTTTCTTCGCGGCCACGTGCTCACACCGGAAAATCTTTTTTTTCACGCAAACTTCGGTTTGCACGGTTTTTCGGCGCCGTGAGTACAATCCCACTTATGATTTTGTTACAGGTGGATATTATATGTATTATTTATTATACAAAAAGAAAAGAATAAAATATTAAACTTGGCCGTTCACACACTCGCGCTCTCGCCGAAATCTCATTCTACTTCTCACGGATCCTCGCACGCCTTTTTCTACTTTCTCACTCTCACTCTCTCTCGCTCACCGTCCAATTCGCTCCGGTTTTGGCGCGCGTTTTCGAATTCTATAACGTATGTATGAAAATAGGATAAAAAGTTCGATAGAATTAATTAGTTTTTTCCATCCTAAAAAAATTCACGAAAAATTGCTGTTTTTAGACCTCCTAATTCAGGATTCCCCCTTAAGCCTACTGTAAAAGGTTGATCATTCTCATAAGTTGTCGGATCGTTTTTTTACAAAGTTTGTAGGTATCTTAAATCTATCAAACAATTTCATGCTTTCGTTCGAAATGAAATGCGCAATGTCTTTATCTAAGTATTGGCTCGACATCACAATATCTAGGGGTTTTCATACTTTTTCCCCACCCTGTATATACCCTAGTAATACAAAATATTTAATACATATTCATCCAATATTAAGAAGAGATTGAATCTCATTTTATCTCATAAATATACATATATACTGAAAAATTATATATACTGATATATACTGAAAAATTAAGTTAATATGATTTTACATGTTTCTTATTTTTCCACGGAAAATATGAAAATAATTATAGCATGAAAATACTTAAACTAACTAACAAAAAAAAAAGTATCCTCAGGAATCGAACACAGGACCATCGGAACCACAGACAGACACTTTAACCGCTCGACCATGCCGTTCGCTTGAAAACCACGATGAAGTCACGGGTATTCATGTTACACAATGTATACATAAAATCTTTAAAAACTCGAAAAATATTGATTTGCGACTCCTAAATATATAAATATAAGTAAAAATTCATTGGTTTTTGAAGTTCTATCAATACCCCCTGGTCCAAAACGGATGCACGCTGTGACCTTTGACCTCGATTATTTCGGGGCTTATCTAAAAAAAACGAGCTATGTGAACTTGGCACCCGACTTTTCAAAAATTAATTTTTTTTTATAGTAAACGATAGTATTTCGTTTGTACCTGATTGTACCTTCAATAGTTTCGTTTGTACCTCCACCAATTAATAATTAAAAAAATTCAAAAAATGGTCAGCACCCGACATTGAGATTTTTGAAATCGGGTTTTCCCGATTCTTTAGAATCGTTTGTACCCATTTATACCGCTTTTCGTTTCGTTTGTACCTCAATAGTTTAAATTTTACAAGCAATTGTTGATCTGCGGAGAATGAAGTTCGTTAATTTTCAAGATATTAAAAATCTGTTTTTTCCCGATTCTTTAGAATCGTTTGTACCCGCCGGAAATGCTTTTCTTTCGTTTATGCCTTAATAGTTTAAATTTTACAAGCAATTGTTGATACGGTTGAATTATAAAATTTAAACTATTGAGGTACAAACGAAACTAAAGGCGGCACAAACTGGTACAAACGATTCTAAAAAATCGGGAAAACCCAGATTTGAAATATCTCGATGTCGGGTGCTGACCATTTTTTGAATTTTTTGAATTATTAATTGATTGTACAATCAGGTACAAACGAAATACTATCGTTTTCTATAAAAAAAAATTAATTTTTGAAAAGTCGGGTGCCAAGTTCACATAGCTAAAAAAACGTCGAAACACGGAAGAAATATTTTTCGATAAAGAAGGTCTGTACCAAAGTGCATTAAAATTGGTGACTATATTGTAGACTATCTTTGTGTTGCGGTGTGTATTCCTTTTTCCTAGAGAGACGCAGTCAAAGGGTTAATAATCTTGGGAATTTCATTTTGTGTAGTATACAGGGTGTCCCAAAAATGTTGGAGCTCCTTGAAAGGGGTGGTTCGGAAGGTGATTTGAAACAACTTTTTCGCAACAACGTTAAGCAGATATTAACAAAAAACCCCGACCAATCAGAACGCGCGCATACCGTTAGAGCGGCCGTGCTAGCGAAGGCTACGCGCTAGGCGGCCGCGTCAATATCCTTGGATAGTTGGATACACGTCGAGTCACTGTCGCGTACGAGCGCGGCCGCCTAGCGCGTAGCCTTCGCTAGCACGGCCGCTCCAACTGTATGCGCGCGCTCTGATTGGTCGGGGTTTTTTGTTAATATCTGCTTAACGAAGCCCCATCTGACATTTTTGCAAAGGAAAAAGTTGTTTCAAATCATCATACCACCCTTTTCAAGGAACTCCAACATTTTTGGGACACCCTGTATATGTAGAGTTAAGGAAAAAAAGTTAATGTATTTATATGATATTATTGTTAGAAAATAATTAGGATGTACAAATTTTTATTGTCCCAGGGTTTAATGAATTTGGGAAACACTTGTTTTTTCAATGCAGTTCTACAATGTTTAGCGCAGACACCTTTCCTAGTGAAAGTTCTCAATGATCTACGTCTTCCTGGACAGAAGTTCATTCTACCAGGAGGGAAGCACAAGCTTGCAAATAGCTCGGAAGAAGTCGAACTTGTAAGTCAGTTTTATTAAAACTTTGTATAAAGTTTCCACATGATTTATTATTCCTTACATGCAGTTTCAATATAAACTATAGTTCTTATACATCGTAAGAAAAAGAAATATTGTTTCTTGTGTTACACATCAATGAATAAAATGTTTATATGTACTTTATTAACTTACTTTAGAGAGTTGCTGCTACGACACTATAAATAATTTATATCACAATTCTGTGGGCGCCTCTACGGCGAAATATTAACATGTGACAAAAGGTTAATGAAAATTTAAAAAATTCAAATTTTTAATTTAAACAATTGAAACTAAGATTCTACATATTAAAATAGACATTATTCGCAGATAGAAGTAATTGTCGTAATTTGTATAGACTGCGTAAATTATTACATACGGTTTTCTCAAAAAGTGGTATTGTATGGTTCCCTGAACTCTTTTGTGTGATACATGGACCTCATATGCCACATAAAACGGCAGGTACAGCGACCATGGCAGGAAAATTCAGGAGTAGAAGAACACGTTATCTTCATTCTTAAATGAAATATCATACGGTTTTACAATTTTAGCTAGTGCTTTTAATAACAAGTAATATTTATCTGCATAATTTATTCATATTCTCACAATATGTACTTATGCAAAAGGTAAAGTTGTAGAGAAATAGATTTTAACATACCTTACAACCCTTTCTTTTGCAGGTTCATTATGTTTTATCAAATTTGAAGTCTAACTAATTTAGATTAAAGTGATTTATCCTGCATATTTAGAAAATTCTAGTACATATACAAAATTGTTACAATAAAAGTTTAATATTGGGTATTCGAAGAAGTTCGTAGCGTTTCTCAACCATTAGCATGATTTCATCACATCGTTCTGTGATTGGTCGTCCACAGCATGATGTATCTTTGACATCAAAATTTTGATAGAGCCTTTTGTCCGTAAAAACCACAAATTTTTTCACAAGCCTGCGTAGCATTCTCGCCTTGATCGAGTGACAAAATGCCACCAACTTTTTTGAATACCCATTAGTTTGTATGCCCGTGATAATACACAAGATTTTGATCTTGATAATATAAGTCAAAGCCATACAAATCGGTAGATTCTTTTTTACTTTATTATCGTATAACTTCATAATATTTCGATTTAAATAAATTCAGTGATTATACAGGGTGTCTCAACCTAAGTGTTATGGAGCTCTAACTCCAAAACTATCGCCCGTATGGAAAATTTCAAACATGGAAATTGCATGGTAAAGTGGGTCTCATGTTTCAGCGAGAAGGAATTTTTGTTAACTTTGTTATTTAACGAGATATGATGGTCAAGTTTCGTTTTTCAGAAGGAACTATATATTTTTGTTTAGACCGTACGATAGTACTTTTCAAGACGAATTCATTAAGCTTTAATGTATTTACCCCATTTTTATTAGTTTTCTAGATAGAACGCATCAAAGTTTGGTAATTTTCAAGGAAACAACTCGGTTCGGCTCCGGTCGGTCCCATTGATGCAGTAAACATCATGCGGTTCTTGAAATCGATACCGAGGGGTCTCGCTTGGAATTCTAGGCCCAAGGAAGGAAAATGGCAAGAATCCCAATATTCTGGGCTTAGAATCCCAAGTGAGACCCTCCGTATCGATTTCAAGAGCCGCATGGTGTTTACTGCATCAATGGGACAAACCGGGGCCGAACCGAGTTGTTCCTTGAAAATGACCAAACTTTGAAGCGTTCTATCTTGAAAACTAATAAAAATCTGGTAAATACATTGTCACGGTATCGGTTCGGGATGGTTGAACCGTCGCGAAGGGTGCCCTGATTGTCAGTCGGGCGTCAGGCTCGCGTCGTAGGGCTGGGTCTTCGGTGATGGTGAACGCGCTACAATGGCCACGCAGTGATACGCACGGGCGATTTCGAGACCTCAGTCGCTTTGGCGAAATACAATTCCTCGGAGTTAGGAGGATTCGAGAAAAGAGGAGTTACGGTGGGAGTTGCCCTAATGGGGTTGGATAAACAGCGTTAGAACGAGTATCATTCCCGGAGCGAGTAGCCGTGGAGATCCGGAGACGTCCGTCTAAGCAGTAAGCGTCTTTCCGGCGGCCGAGGTATTCCCACGCTACGAAGACCGAGCTTCGTTGTGGAATGGTTAGTTAAACGGTTTTTCCGCGTCCGAAAAGGGAGCTCTTTGGTCGATCTCTTCGGTTTATTTCTTCGGACGCGCCCCGTAGGAGGAGAATAGCAAGGTATACAAAGAAATGAAAGAGAGAGCGCCTGAGCGGCGAATAGATATTTATTACAGAGAAGTATGTCTGTACAGTATCACTCGCTCAGCCGTGCTGCCTGTTGGAGCGTCGCGGCTCGGTAGTTATGCACGGCATTCCCCACTTTTGGTAGCGAGAGAGTGCCGCGCGGTAGCGCGGCACATGGTTTTGGCCTAGCGGCGGCCGTCGGTACTACGGTTGGGGAAGGAGGATTAAGCGTGGCAGGGCGCAAGCGCGAGAGGAGAGGGTCGCGACTACTAATTCGCGTTACAACATTAAAGCTTAATGAATTCGTCTTGAAAAGTACTATCGCATGGTCTAAAAAAAATATATAGTTCCACTTGTCAAAATGAAACTGGACCATCATATCTCGTTAAATAATAACAATAATAACAAACAACAAATAAAAGCAAAGTTAACAAAAATCCTTCCCGCTGAAACATTTTACCATGCAATTTCTATATTTGAAATTTTGCATACGGCCGATAGTTTTGGAGTTAGAGCTCCGTAACACTTAGCATGGGACACCCTGTATACGTAATAAAAATAGATAAAATAATGTACTTTTTAACCGACTTCGAAAAGGAGGAGGTTACTCAATTTGACATGTATATTTTTTTTCTTTTTTTTTCTAATAAACAAATTTCTTTCAGCCACCTATAGAAGGTACTTTAGAAGGTTGGGGCAATTTCACTTCAGTTTTATATGAGACACTTGTGGAAATGCAAAACTCTGATGGACGACAATCTTACCGTCCATCAGAGTTATTAAACTCTTTTAAGAAAAAGACAATACAGTGTATGGATGGGGGACAACATGATTCACACGAACTTCTTAGACACCTTTTAGAACTAGTTCGAAATGAGGATCTCAGGGTGAGATTTTCAACATTCTTATAAATGTTCAGTTGCATGGTACTTCATTACTAAAACTTCAATAATAAAATGTTTTTAAATAATTCATAATATTTTAAAACATTAATTACATTTCTAATATTATTATTGTTATTGTTGTGATTTTATTAGAATTTATAAATGAAATAAAAATACTGTTTTGATTTTTTTAGAGGTATCAGAGCATAATTCTAAAAGAAGTTGGTTTAACTGAAAAAACAAATCCCGAAGGAGTAGAAAAAACCCTCAAATCTCGTGTAAAATTCTATGGAAATCAGGCTAGTGCAAGATTACTTGGACCGGAACTCGTTTTTCGTGGAGTTTTGGTTTCTACATTGGAATGTCTTGACTGTCACCATACTTCTCAGAGTACAGAACCATTCCTAGATCTGAGCTTGTCAGTAATGATTGACAAACCACAACCACCAGTTTTAAAGTAAGTTTTACTGTGATATATGTAACTGAATATGGAACCAGACAGAAATATTTGCTGTCTTGTGATTTTCAAAATATTTGGCAAAATTTCAGGTTAAAATTCACGTTTTCATCGATGATAATGGATTATATAATATACAAATATTGATACCTAGAATTCAATCAGGACCAAAAATATCTAGTTAAAACATCATTTTGTCGTTTATTTATTTAAGGGTTTTATCTGAAGGTTTTAATCATTTCTTTTAAAATCAATGTAACAAATTAAGCAATCAAAGAAGTCATGTAAAATTGTATATTTCCTAAAAAATTCAAAATATTTTTCAAAACATTTACATTTTTTAGTCGACTTCGAAAATGGGGGGGGGGTCACTCAATTCGACACGTATATGTTACCGTGAATGTGATAAATGCGATAATTATATATAATCCCTGGTGATTATGCATAATGCCCACAGAAGTTGGTGAATGTGATAAATTCTGGAATATGTATCAAATTCACCGGTGATTTTATATAATCCCCAACTCGTATTGGGGAATGTGATAAACTTGTTAATGCGTATACTGTCTACACGAAAATACTGTTTGAGTAGGTTTGGGCTAGTTGTTGGTGAGGGCGGGAATATTGAATACTGTTAAATATAATTCCCATTTCGTAATGGCGAATGTGACAAATGTCTTGATTGATGACGCTCAACGAATACAGTAGTTTTTTGAGTAACTACTAGTCAGAAAATGATAATAATCATATGTGTAAGCGTTGAGTCAATTGTTTACGCGAATGTATAGGCTCAAAATACACACATGCGTCTGTGAGTTTTTACGCGTCAGCTATCGATTGCCCTGGCTCATGATTCAAGCTGTTTCAAATTGATTCATATAAAGTAGCGCGCGATCTTTATTCGTACAGTAAAAAGATGGGGGCCCGGGGGCTCGCTCCTGGTTGGGGGTTTGGGGGCGAAGTCCCCAACAACGGTGTTTATAGTTTTGCGAGGGTTGAGTGGTTGAGGGTTGAACTATACTGCTCTATTGTGTGTGATTGCAACGAATTTCGAATTGACGAGAATAAAGTTTTACATTATAACCAAGACCGAGAACATTCATTTCTGCAGTCCGCGGGAACCTAACACCAGTTCGCGAAGAGTTTATAGTAAATAGTTTGTTTATAACATTATTTTAAAAGTAATCACAGTTTATATAATAACAAAAACGAACATATTTTTTTTCTAAATCTATTGATGTATAACATGTACCTAGTCACATATGTACACTAGCGGACAAGCAAACCGGAACGATTTTTCAAATGCTCATAATTATGAGAGTTTTCAACCGATTTCGGTGAAACTTCGTGAGGAGTAGTCTTCAAGTGTCTTTTGGGTGTGTGCAAACTTGCATGAGCGAGGATTGATGTGAAGGGGTTATTTCACGCCCCTAAAGGGGAGGGTGTAGAAAAACGCCTCTTTGAAACAGGCCAGGGATGACGGAAGGGGTTAAAAAATTCAAAAAAACCTTTGGGGCGACTCTCCTTGATGCCCTCTACAAAATGCACCCCTTGAAATCCCTCTCGGACACCCCCCCCCCCCACAACCTCACACCCCCTCTAAAATCTACAATTTTTGGACGACGGTCTCGATTTTGGGTTCAATGCATTCTCTGGACTCCCCTTATCCAGAAAATGCTATCACCCATACCGTGCACCCCATAGGCACCCTTTGAGGGGGTGGAACAGCTTGCAAATTTTCAACCTCCTTCATAAGGGAGCACTTCTACACATCGGAGGGCGATGAAATTCACCATGTTTGTTCTCGATACGTTAAGGATGAATGCCGAAAAGGTCTCGTTTCGAAAACTACCCCTGGAGCTGAAGGGAGAGGAGCAGAGGTAGGGGTGGTCCACCCCGAATGTAAGGGTTGGAACGTTGGTTCGTTGCGTGGATCACATGTCCAACAGTCCAGGGCATGGGTGTGACACAGTTTTGATGTCTTTTTCCCGTGTGAATGGCAATAAAATTCGAAAAGGTCGATTTTTTTAAAAACTCGCTTCCAACTTCAGGCCCATCTGCAGAGTGAACGAGTAACCCCACGTCAACACCGTTCGCGGATTCGGACGCGCGAATGCTTTATTAACAGATCCCCCAAAAATCAGAGTTTTGAATTACGCTTTCGTTGTCAAATCGGCGCAGATTTGAAAGAGTAGTAAGTGGGCCGGACGGAAACGGCATTCAAAAGTGGTACGAGACCCTGCGTCCGTAGTGGTCAGCCCACGTTAAATTGGAGTCCGGTCTGGTCTGACCACGTACGGGTGCAGGCCCTCGCTCCGCTTTAGCGAGTTTAAAAAAAAATCGACAAGATCGCCTTAAAAAAATACAAGAAAGTAGAAAAAGATGTGAAATCGAAATGAGCAGCCAGTACATGAAGGTTCTTTCCAGTAAAGTGCAAAGCCGACACTGTATAACACAATGAAAAATTCGGTGCTTTCTAACTGTGCGCATCTAAAATGCTGTGTTCAACACTGCAGACGTTCAGACCCTAATGACAACTCATGTAAACTGACTGCTCCGCACTTTGACGGTGAAATGAAGAAGCTAAATAGTGTATCAACCACAAACTGAGACTGTTTAGACCAGTGTTTCCCAACCTTTTTTAGGCCATGCCCCACCTTAACATTTCTAAAATTTTTATGCCCCCATACATAATTTTTAACCTTTAAAAATTGTTTTGTTCCCTTTAGAAATATAAATGATAAGTTTTAGAAGGAAATCACTATGAAATTGTTATCAAAACATCATAAGTAAAATTTCAAAACATATAATGAAAAACTGAAATTCAGAATAATTTTAATGTTAATTTTTCTATATTCATTTAGTGCGATCCTTGCGCTTGATGCTTGCTGCACAGAGATTTTATATTAGGTTCCAATTTACTTAGCTTTAATCTTAAGTCTCCACGTTGTGTTATATCAAGTCGATTTCTTTTTTTTATCAGTAAATCATTTACAGCACTAAATCCACATTCAGCTAAATATGAAGATGGAAACGGTAGTAAAAGTTTTCTTGCACATTTGGTTGCATTTGGGTACTTAATTTCAGTTTCTTCACAAAACCATGCCATCGCTCCTTTTATATTAAATAAAGTTTTTACTGATTCATCATTTTGCAATTCTGCGAGTTCTTCTTGATATTGCATATTTGATATATCAGACAAATCCACTAATATTGGGTGCATCATCCATGTTGGGAAATCAATTTGTTTTAAGTCAGAAAATCTTTCTTTTAAATCAGCTGATAGAATATTCAAATCAATCAGTTACTTCACATTTTTGGAGCCAATGAAACTGTTCAAAGTTTTTGTTGTTAATATGTTTCTGATATAACTCTATATTGGTAATGAAACCAAATATCTTTGTTTTTGCATCGACAACTGTTTTATTTGGTCCTTGAAGTTGCTTATTTAATATATTTAGTTTTTCAAAGATATCGGCTAAATAACTTACAAATGCTTTACCATCGATTGTTAACAGATACTTCATTTCAGGTTTGTCGCTTAAAAAATCACTAAGAGTATCAAACAGTTGCATAAATCCTTTCAAGCAGTTTCCTTTGGATATCCATCTTACTTCAGTATGAAGTATAAGTCTCACATGGTCTTCATTTTGTTCTTCACAAAATAACTTGAAGAGACGCTCACATTTGGCACTAGCTTTAATAGCATTAACACACTTTATTACTGCATGTAGTATTTCATTTAGAACAGGCGAGATATTTTTAGCTACCAAGTTTTCCTTATGAATGTACAATAATCATTTCTGGATTCACATCTTTCATCAA
>NW_026533136.1:138288-175390 GCF_026283585.1 Hylaeus volcanicus | reverse complement strand
CGCAGGCGCTCCACCGGCATACTCGCGCACTGATTGGTCGGAGGTTTCTGTCAATATCTCCTTAACGAAGAGCCTCGAACACCATTCTCGCTAAGGAAAAATTGTTTCAAATCGTTTTTGGGTCATCCTGTATATTGCTCATAACTATTGTTATTGCATGAAATCTATTGGTTATAGATTGCCACTAAAAAGAGTGAAATAAAATAATTTTTTGGAAAAAAAATTTAACCGACTTCGAAAAAGGTGCAGTGAAAAGCATGAAATAATTTCTAGTTAATTTATATGAATACGCACTAGCTCTAGATATAATTGCTTAAAAGTATGGGAAAATGCAGTGAAAAGTGTGAAATAATTTCTAGTTAATGTATATGAATACGCACTAGCTCTAGATATAATTGCTTAAAAGTATGGGAAAATGTAGTGAAAAGTGTGAAATAATTTCTATTTAAACTTCATTGTTATTCACCGTCGTTTGATGAATTTGGTTAAATTATTCAATACATTATATTAAATGCAATGCACATTTTTCGGAGGCGGCGCATAATGTAAAATTACTGTCCTAGCGAATTATCGAGGATTGTCTGGATTCCAAAAAGATCGATATACGTCAACACGATTCGCCTATCTCTCTCTCTCTTCTGTCTCTCTGACAATGTTGACCACCACGGAGAGCGACGTGGTACGGAGAGACGTAACCGCCTGGAAATTTTGGCGTCCAAATTGTTCTCCGAAGATGGGAATACATAGAGCGTCACCGCTGACATACGTCACGTAATCGTCATCGGCGCGTGCGAGAAATATGTTAGAAAGCTTCGTGCTTCGTCTGTTTCGAACTGCGAGACTTCTTGACTTTCTTGTGATTCACCAGTATCACATAAAAATCTTTGTTTCCTTTAGACATCGGTATTTGCTTCGTCTGCGAAGTGTGAAATTTCTTACGTTAATTCTGTCAACTCGACAAAATTCTGTTCGAGCAAAGATACCGAACAACTACCTACAAACACAAGTATCAAATTTGGTTTAACTATCTGTCGAAGAAACAAAAAATATGAACTGTAATTATTGCTATTATACGTATTCATATTCATACAGTATTTCTATGGGGAGAGTTTATACATTAGCAGTAATCAATTTTGCCGCCCCTCCCCTTCAAAAAAGCCCCAAATCTACTCAAACTATATTTCCGTGTACATACTATATACATTCACTATTAATTCCACATAGACAATAAACATGTATACATTGACAGCATTCAATATTGCCGCCTCTACCAAAAGCTAACCCAAACCGGAATTAAAAATTGTTTACATCTGCGCCGCCTCCGAAAAATGTGCATTGCATTTAATATAATGTATTGAATAATTTAATCAAATTCATCTAACGACGGTGAATAACAATGAAGTTTAAATAGAAATTATTTCACACATTTCACTACATTTTCCCATACTTTTAAGCAATTATATCTAGAGCTAGTGCGTATTCATATACATTAACTAGAAATTATTTCACACTTTTCACTGCATTTTCTCATACTTTTAAGCAATTATATCTAGAGCCAGTGCGTATTCATATACATTAACTAGAAATTATTTCATGCTTTTCACTGCACCTTTTTCGAAGTCGGTTAAATTTTTTTCCAAAAAATTATTTTATCTACCTTTGACTTTAAAACTTTATTTTAAATACTAGGAAGGGTGCGTCTGTTCTGCACGAAAGAACCAGCTCGTATGAATGAATGTGAGGTCAGTAACGAAGAATTTCATTACTGAACTATAGACCCTATCGGTCCCATACTTTGTCTAAACAAGGCAAGATGGGACGCAGCTGGACCCTCTTGACTTGTGTCTTCGAACGAAACCCAAACGCGCAGAGATGGTTTTTGTTACGAAAACTTTCTCTTTTAGTGAAGAGAAAATCCAACAGTTTATATGAATAAATGTACTAAAGTACAATTTTTTAATAATTTCATGTGATTTCTGGAAGAGGGCTACATAACTAAGATATGTGAACCTGGCATCTGACTTTTAAAAAATTAACTTTTTTTACGACAAATGATAGTATTTTGTTTGTAATTGACTATAATAACAAAAATTTTCTTTGCAGTTTCATCAATTAATAAGTTTAAAAAATTGAAAAAAAGACCAGCGCCCGACATTGAGATATCCCAAGTCTGTTTTTTCCATGTGATTCAGGATAGTTTGTAGTTGTTTGTAGTAATTTCCATTTCGTTTGTAGTTGATAAAAGTTACAGGTGATTGTTTATACGCATTGGCCAACTTCGAATTCTGCGTATGCATAGGTGTCTCTGGCGGTGTATGAGTTAGCATGCACTCGGTGATTCTCTATTGTTTCTATACTCATTATCCGTCGACCGAAATTCAGAATACATATACATGTTAGCGTCCAATCCAATTGATTTTTGGACCAGCTAATCGGCCTTTGTTTGGCTAGCGATAGGTTCTTAAAAAGTCGAGACAGTTGAGCGGACCGAGTGGGTAATGGGATTGCAGACAGCTCCAAAACGAATATCGCATTACCGATGAGTTATTATCGGTAACACGTAAACAGGGCAAGCAACCCGACGTTGCATTGCCATATTTGGTAATTTGGCATATAGAATTGTGTTACGACGTAACGATTACGATCACTTGATTGAGTGGAAAGGAACATGGATTGTGATGCTGAAATGAATGAAACACCGTGCACTTAATTCTAGGAGTGTACATATCGTTTTATTATAACCGTTTATCATTAAATACACTAATAAAAGAAATATTTTTGAATCACACGCGATGATTTGACGGTTTTGAGTGTTCTGCAATTGGGTGGGTCGAATAATAACGAATTATTGTGCTGATTCTGTTCGGAAATAAGTGGTCTAAAGTATATGTAGAAATGATTCCATGGTGATTAAACTCCACCCGTGCCAGCATCGCCTGAGTAACGAGTTCATCTGCACTACTGGGATGAATTAAACACGATAAAAATTGAGATAACTAAAGAAATCTGAGAAAACCGTACGCAATCGCGAACACGTGCTAAGCCATTCGAAAGAGCAAGAGCAACAGCAGCGAAGAACAAGACGTTCGGGTGGTGGGGCAAGTTACGCTGCAGGTGATTGGCCGCGCATTCTTCTAGTGAGCGTCTAGGTTCTGCGCATCCATCCTATTGGGTTGCTGCGGTCGAGACGATCTGCAAGATTATACCGCGCGTATAACCTCGATAGTGCGTATGTGCAACATCCACACAACGAGCCGAACTTGTGAATGGTTGCCAGGGCGCGTGCGCGATATGCGCACAACAAGCAGAACATGAGACTGATTACATGGAAGCATGCGCGAACGATGAGTGGTTCAACAGAGCCTGAGACATGGCGCGACATTTCGGGCTGATGTGAGTGCGTGCCACGAAAGGATGGCTTAGGTAGATTAGGTAGAAGACGACTATTTATATATATATATATATATTCCTTCTCTATCTCGTCACCGTGCACAGGAAAATCCACTCTGCTCGAGAGTGGGAACGGAACTGAGCCTCTCGCTCGCCACTAGTAATTTTTACTCGGAAGACTAGGATTCAGTCTCAAACATTGTTCATATGCTACTTAAGCTAATACAGTATTTCCTTACAAACTAGGTTTCATCCGCAGAAAATGTTCTGATTTGGTTTGCCGCTACGTTAAACGTAATTTTTTTCTTTTTTCTCTTGTACGTTTTTAGCTGAGGGGTTTCCGATACCGATCGTTGCGTTACGTTCTGGTTCTCTACGGACGCTGTTTCCTGCGCATTTTGTTCCTTGCGTTCACTCAACAAAGATGGAACTAGATCCTCAGGGATGAAATACGCGAGTTTCAGCAGTGCCGCTGTGACAACGTGCGGTGTACCATTTACATTGATTTCGTAGTTGAGATCCGAAATTCTTTTTAACACCTTGTGCGGACCGGTGTATGGACGTTCAAGAGGTTTCCTCGCGGCACCCGTCTCAAGCACAACGTGTGTGGAAGTACGGAGGTTCTTGAAGAAAAACGCGCGTTTTTTGTGCTTGTGAGTGACCGGTACGAGTCCAATGTCTTGGATGTGCTCGTGAAATTCTTTGATAAATATCTGTAGATTCGGAGAAAAATTATTGGGAAAACAGAACGCGCCCGGAATACGCAAAGTAGTACTAGATACATGTTCAGCTGGCGAAGCGTCAGTATCTACCCCATAAAAAACTTCAAAAAAGTAAAAAAATTACGCCAAGTACATGAAAGAATAGAGGACTTAAAGAGTAATCATAGAAAAATAGAAGATCCCCCTAAAAAAATGTAAGAAAGTAGAAAAAGATGTGAAATCGAAATGAGCAGCCAGTACATGAAGGTTCTTTCCAGTAAAGTGCAAGGTGACACTGTATAACACAATGAAAAATTCGGTGCTTTCCAACTATGCGCAGCTAAAATGCTGTGTTCAACAGTGCAGACGTTCAGACCCTAATGACAACTCATGTAAACTGACTGCTCCGTACTTTGATGGTGAAATGAAGAAGCTAAATAGTGTATTAACCACAAACTAAGACTGTTCAGACTTTTGCCTAGATGTCCGTGGCCTGGAAGTCAAATGCTTGGCGTGGCCAGGCAAGGTCAAGGTTTTGATGAATAAGAATTATTTTCAAATGTAAAATAATGAAAATGTACTCATATTGTCAGCGTTTTAAATTGACAAATTATGTGAAAGTCTGCGAGAGAGAAAATATGGGTATTGATGATCTGAGAACGTTTTGCCTGGCCACACCAAGCATTTGACTTCCAGGCCACGGACATCTAGGCAAAAGTCTGAACAGTCTTAGTTTGTGGTTAATACACTATTTAGCTTCTTCATTTCACCATCAAAGTGCGGAGCAGTCAGTTTACATGAGTTGTCATTAGGGTCTGAACGTCTGCACTGTTGAACACAGCATTTTAGCTGCGCATAGTTGGAAAGCACCGAATTTTTCATTGTGTTATACAGTGTCACCTTGCACTTTACTGGAAAGAACCTTCATGTACTGGCTGCTCATTTCGATTTCACATCTTTTTCTACTTTCTTGCATTTTTTTAGGGGGATCTTCTATTTTTCTATGATTACTCTTTAAGTCCTCCACTTTTTCATGTACTTGGCGTAATCTTTTTACTTTTTTGAAGTTTTTTATGGGGATCTCACTTCTTTTTACAAAGATAATTTGTATAGTGAATGACTTCAAATAATAGAAAATGGGAGATCAGTTTGAATCCTTTAAGGTTTCAATGTACGCGGAACGCATCGCAGGAAGTCTCATTGCAAGAAATTTATTAAAGAAAAAATGTAATCACTTCATCAGTAACATTTGAATGCAACAAAACTTTCTGCCATGCATTGTGTGTACTTTTGAAAATTCTAAGGACTGAAACTGATATTGCAATACGATAAATTGTGCTTTACAATTGTGGATTCCTTTTTTCATTTCTCGATTTATCTTTAACATTCGAATTTCTTGCAACAAGACTTTCTGCCACGCGTTCTGTGTACTTCTGAACTTTATTCTAATACAATAAATTATGCGTTACAAATAGTTGATTTCTTTTTTTCATTTCTCGCTTCATCTTTAACATTTAAATTTCTTGCAGTGAGACATCCTGCCATGCGTTCTGTATACTTTTGGAAACTTAAAGAACTGAAGCTGGTCTCTTTCCTATATCTGACTTCAGACAAAATTATGTATATTGTACACTCTACGCTTACTATAATACAAGACAAATGTATTTTTATTTTAGGCTCTACATTAATTTGTAAGTAAAATAAGGTTTGTATGTGTTATTTACAAATAAAATTAATGTCATATGAATAACGCAGAATGCATTATATTACAATACCAGATTCAGTCCCTTAAGTTTTCAAAAGCACACCGAACACAAGGCAGAAATTCTTGTTGTAACAAACTTACATGTTAAAAATGAAGTATGAAATGAAAAAAGAGGTCTACACTATTCTAACCCACATTTTATTATATTATAATACCAGTTTCAGTTTTTTATGTTTCCAAAGTACACACAACGCATCGCAAAATGTCTTGTTGCTAGAAATTGAAATGTTAAACATAAAATGAGAAATAAAGAAAGAGATCCACTATGTGTAACGCACAATTTATTCTATTAGAATAAAATTCACAAGTATGCACAACGCGTAGCAGAAAATCTTGTTGTAACAAATTTAAATGTTAATAAATAAAGTGGGAAAATGTACAAATAGATCCACCATTGGTAGCACACAATTTATTGTATTTTAATTCTAGTTTCAGTCCTTTAAGTTTTCAAAAGTACGCACAATACATGTCAGAAAGTCTTGTTGCAAGAAACCAAATGTCACAAATGCAAACTGACAGTTACAGGTTAGAAATGAACGAGCGGCATGAATGACAGCCATATTACAATTCCGACCGACGAGCCTTGCCGACTGATTCCGAGAGTCGACGAATCGACGAATGGCCTTAGCTCCTATTAGCTAATTGTAAGTGTTGACGAAAAGAATAAGAATCAGAATCAGAAGAAAAATCTACAATTTCTGACAGATTCATGACATGATATTACGATACCTCAGTTATACATAGACCGATTTTATTGATTTTGGTTTTATTAGAAAGCTTATATGCGATTTACATAAGAAAAATGCTTTTAGATTTAGAAAATATAGCAGACGTGACGAGATATTAATGAGAGAAGTTTCGGGTTAGGTTGGAATCGCGTTTTCTCGAGTAAAAGATATGTGGTAGCGCCAGCGGCAGGCATATACAGAGAGGCTATTTTTTCATGTACTTGGCGTCGAGACGCTACCGCGTCTCTAGAAACACACATGCGTACGAAACTTTAACAACGCTGTTGGCAGCTGTAGGGCCGAATCCTCTTCGGTATGACATTTCAACGCCGCTTTCAAGCACCGATGCCACCGCTCTATTATGCCATTCGCCTGATGATGGTAGGCAGTAGACCTTGCTCGTCGACAACCGATAAGAGACAATAGTACGCTGAATACCTGAGACTCGAACTGTATACCTTGGCCCGTAGTAAGAATCTTTGGTGTATCGTATCGAGATACCCATTGATGAAAGAAAGCTCGCGAAATTGTTTACGTGGTTATGTCTCTCAGAGGAATCGCCTCGATCCATCGCGAGAAGCGATCAATCACCGTCAGCAGGTATTCGTATCCGTCAATGTTCGTGAGAGGACCCACCATGTCCACCAGGAGCCACGAACTCGATTGGAGTATTCTTTAACCGTCGAGTGATTTTCGATTTTTGACCATCGAGAAAGTTCTTGGCCCACGTCTTGATGTCTCGGTGCATGTTTGCCTACACGCAGAGTTTTCTAATAATCTGATCAGTAACCTTGCTAGTTAGATGAGCGGGTGATGAAACATATCGCAGATCCGCCTGCGCAATGGCGCAAGAATAATTGGTTGAAGTGTTTCACCTGTCACGTCAAAATATACCTTGTTGTGATCCGGACTGTGTTGAACCTCACGGCACTTACCCCAGAACATTCGGGGTACAGACGTGTACTTTGACAAATAGTTAACTTTAGTTCTACTCTGCAAGGAGTGCACCAATCTCGGTGAAACCTTTCACATTTAATGGATATGTATTGCAAACAAAATATCTCGATTGTAAACTACATGGAAGAAGCAGATTTTAAAAATCTTGAAAATTAACGAAGTTGCCTCTTAAGCGTAAAACAATTGCTTATAACATTTAAAGTATTCAACTAAAAACGGAATGGTAATCACTACATACAACTACAACTAATGTTGAATCACATGGAAAAACGGATTTGAGATATGTAGCGTCGGAACTGACGTTATTTCTTGAGTCCCGTGATTCAGATAATAAAATGGAAATAAACATGTTAGTAAATAAAAACAACGATATTTGGGGGTAAACCCCGAGGAAGACTTTGCGGCCAAAAGCTCGTAAAATATATTTTAAATTAAAGAATACATGCATGCATGGGAGTGTGTAAATTGTGTGTTCATGTATGTATACCAGAATGATTGCGTATCGCGTAATCATTCTACGGATCATGCATGATCGCTATAATTCAGATGACGACGTCGAGTCGTCATCGGCAATACCGTTAACGGCAGAGTTTGTAATTCAGATGATGACGTTGTGTCGTCATCGGGAATACCGATTAACGGTAGCGTTTGTAATTTAGATAATTTTATGTTATGCGTTATTATTTTGTGCTAATTGCGTACCTTTAATACAGAAAGATTGCAGATACAATGGAGACGATGCATCGTGGATGATACTTTCCATACAATTGAATGAGACTCGGTTTCTTTTTGCAATTTTCATGTTACACCTCTTCTTTTTTTGTCTAACGTCGACGACGCATCGTAGTTGGCGGCGTTAATTACTTCAGACACGTATTTGTCTGAGAAGTTTGTCAACGGCCGAACTAACCGCGTGAGATTCAAACATTTGGATCTGTTTCGATCCAACAAGATATCTAAATGTTTGGTACGGGTCATTTTTTTAGTTTTTTTTATTTATTACTTAATGAAACTACAAACGAAACTATTATTACTACAATCAACTATAAATGAAATACTATCATTTTCCGTAAACAAAATTTGATTTTTTGAAAGTCGGGTGCCAGGTTCACATAGCCTGCAATATGTTTATTCATAGTCATTAGAATACAGTATTTTTAATTGAACGTAATGTTGTTATACTTTTGTATATTTCCATAATCTTGACCCGTGAATATTATTGATTACGAAAATAGTTCATAACATAATGATATTTAATAATTCTATTACACTTATATTTATTTAAGAAGGAAGAACAGTGGTTATGACGATCCTTTCGATACGATGGAGAAATATGTCTCATCTACACCTTCAAAATACCAATTAAAAAAAGAAAAGAAAGCTGCTAGAAAAAATCGAAAAAATAAAAAACAAGAAATACATGGTCACATAGAATCTGCATCTAATAGGAGCAACATTATCGAAGAACACAATGGCAATATACTTGAATCAGGTAAAGTGCACTCAAACATTAATTACAGTAGCGTACAAAATTAAAGGGACACTTTTTCAAAACGGTCGAAAATATGGAAGTTTTCAACTGATTTTCGTGAAACTTCGTCAGGAGTACTTTTGAAGTATCCTCGGGATGTGTGCAAAGTTGCGTTGGCGAGGGTTGTTGCAAAGGGGTAATTTGCCTCTATAAACAGGGGAGCTGCAGAAAAACGTCTCTTACTATCCACGCGGGGAAAAAACATCAAAACTGCCTCGATGCCCCGGACCGTTGAACATACCCGGCCCGCGACGCACCAACGTTTCAACCCTTACGCCTAAGGGTGGACTACCTCTAATTCTGAGCCATTCTTGTTCAGTTCCTGGGGCAGCTTTTGAAAAGGTGCCTTTTCGGCATTGATAGCGAGCGTAGCGAGAATAAACCTAGTGAATATTCTCATCCTCTGGGGTGTGAACGTGCCCAATCGCAGCGGCGGTTGAAAAGTGTCTATGGGGTGCACGGCGCGGACATTGGCATTTTCTGGAATCCCCTGATCCAGGAAATGCATTGAGCCCAAATTTGGGACTGTCATCCAAAAATTGTGGCTTTTACAGGGGGTGGGGTGATGTGAGTGTTGTGTTTGTCCGAGAGGAGTCCGAGGGGGCGGATTTTATAGAGGGCATCAAGGAGAATTGCCCCAGTGGTTTTTTGATTTTTTCAGTCCCCTTTGTCACCCCTTTGCATCAACCTTCGCTTAATGCAACTTTGCACACAACCAGAGGACACTTCATAGCTATTCCTGACAAAGTTTCACGAAAATCAGTTGAGAACTTCCATATTTTCGACCGTTTTAAAAAAGTGTCCTTTTAATTTTGTCCGCGACTGTATGTTTAATTTTGTTAATCTTACAAATTCAAACAAGAATCAGTACTTAATCTACAATTGCAGAAATATGATACACAACAAATTTATTATAGTGATCACCCGACTATTCCATAGTTGTCAGTACATATGTGTAATGGTACAAAATTAGAATTTTATTTTCAGAAGAAAGTGATGCAGATATTGAAGATAACGTAGAAGCTGAAGTTCTCCTTCCAGAAATTGGAGAATCTGGTTATAGTTCAGAAAAACAATCAACTTTGACAAGTCCTGCTTCTCCTTCAATTGATCCAGTAAAAGTAGATGACACAATGAATGAAATAACATTAAATAATTGTGTACAATTCAGTAGAGTAGACAATTTGTCTCCAATAGTACTTCAAGATGTTCTCAATACCAACTCTTTGCACAGGTATATTAAGTCTAATTAAATTATTCCCTTATCAAACAATTTTGTTTAATTCATTGATTCATTCACTTCTTCAGTCCAAATCTAATAGATGCATCTATAACAAATGTATCAAAAACAAAAGATCTAGATAGACTAGATAGTTCGGAAAGCCCTAAAAATAAAGTGGAACTCCAAACTGAGTTTCCTGTTTCTACTTCTTCAGTTGTGAGTTCAGATGTAACTAGTCTGGGAGAACCAACTGTCAGCTACAGTGCTCTTACATTGATAGAATGTCCTGGTAGTACTGTTACTGCTCTTAAAGCTATTGACAATTTAGAACAAATTGAAAGACCGATATCAACGCTTAATTTAATTGAATCTATTACTAATAATGAACAAGAAGAAGCTACCTGGAATCAGAGGTACAATTGATTATTATTTTATCGTATTAATTACATGATTTTGCATTTAAATGATAATTAACATTCTATTGATTATTCTAATAAAAAATATTTACTTTTTTAAGAATAGTTTTTCTAAATAGATGTAAAGGTACAATATATTATTACTTTTTGTATTATTTGAAAATAATAATTTCATAAATATTTTTACGCATAATTTACATTTAAAGTATTAATTACAAGATATACGTTTTGGGATTTACAATAAATTGGTTAATTTATTCGAATATAGGAAAGGAAGAAGAAAAACAATCGAACATTCAAACGAGATTTATAATGGAATTAATGGTATTTCTTTGGGGATTTCGAAAATGGGACTTGGAAATTCTCAATTATCGCACACTAGATATGCAACTAAGGAAGGAGAATGCTCAATACAATCCTGCTTAAACCAATTCACGGCTTTGGAGCTAATGAGTGGTAGCAATAAAGTTAGTTGTGAAGCTTGTACTGCCCGAGAAATAAAGGTATATTGAATTTATGTATTAGTGTAATAATATTTTTGATACTTCCAAGCTGGTGGTGCAACCTAAAAAGAGGTAAATCTACTTAAAAAAGTAGTTCGAAAATGTAGAGTGATATTTACTCATAAAAAAGTTCATTACTGAATATATTGACGATTCATTAAGTATTATCAGCGCTCGGGAAGAATGTAATAGAATCTGCTGCTATAATTAACCAACTGTACTTAATGAGCCACTCTTAATGGTTTCTAAAAATGCATCGTTTATTGTTTGCACATTGTTTTACTTTATATACATGCAACTAAATAGTACAACTACCAAATCATATGTACATAGACGCAGTGGGTACATTGCAGGAGAGACTGTAACTCTTATGCGTTCCACAGACTGCTCTCACGTGACATGGGCCCCGTCAGACACGAAGCGGTGTCAGTTGATTTCACGAGCTACGCGCAGGCGCCATGTTGACACCGCTTCGTGCCAATTAATTTCATGAGTTACGCGCAGGCGCCAATCTGACACCGCTTCATGTCTGATGTGGGCCTACGTCACGTCAGAGCAGTCTGTGGGACGCTTTAGTCGTTACCATTGTTGAAAATATTCAACAATAAACGTCGTTACAACGCAGGAGGTTAAACTAAAACGAGGGATTCCAATATCATCGTTCTTCCAGTTTTGGCTATCCGGGAGCGTTTTAACTCTGTCCATTAATCTTTGGAGCTGAGAGGCTTATAAGCCGAATAGCCTTGTATCACTTGTGCACTCTGCACGGAGTATTTTAATATTTGAAAACTGAAAATACCCCGGAATACTCTGAGCACCCATTTATATTAGAGGAAAAGCGAAATCATAATTAACAATTTTTCAATTCAATTCTTAACAATTAGTCCACGATACTTGAAGAATACAGAGCACAGAACAATACGAGAAACGGTAGCCTCGAATCGAAAATTCCTGTCGGTACCCGCGAGGCGTGGCCTTTTATAGCCACTGGCGCGGGGGGCAATTACGGATAATTTTAATTTCGAACTTCGAGCAAACGGCCCGGCGAGGGCAGGTCGCGTAATAACGCTCGCTAACGGCCACAGGTGTTTAGCGTTTTTGCACTGTTTGCTGTGCCGCTAGCTCGCAAGGAAACCACTGTTATCACGCAGCGGTTTCCAACCACCTTACGAATTTCGAACCTCGCCAAGTCGCTTGCTCGACCGCAAATCGTTCGAATACTACTTTTAGGTTTTGATTCGCCTTTTACTATCTAATGTAATAAATTCGAACATAAGCGCCGCAAATGACTTCTATAAGGCATATACGTAGTAAATAACGTTCGTTTGCAAGAATGTCACTTTTAAATTTACTTAATTTTTCATTTGCATTCATCACTCTTCAGCTTGTATCATTGAATCGGATATATCTTGTATAAACTATATTCTCCAATAATTATTGTTTGATGAAGAAATATCTATTACTATTCAATAATTAAAATAAAAACCACTTACATTTCTGAAGGTCAACTGTAGAATAACATGAAATTGTAATCTAACCCTATGTTCTCATTGATAATCGCGCGGCGTCAAAATCGCTCGAAGCTGAGCCGTAGCAAGAGTGGAGACAGGCTCACGTTGTCGTTGTCCTGTTGAGTACTCGCGTGATCCAGGTACTTCCCATGTAACTTAGGCGGGTGTGGGGTTCTAGTGGGTAGCCGTCAGGGACGAGCGCGCCTTGGAGACTCCCCTCCCCGATGGTAATCCCGCATAACCTCGGTTTCCTCTCCGGGAAGCCGAAGTGTGCGTAAAGCATTTTCCCACAAAAAAAGGCTCACGTTGCCCTGTAGGCTTTACTCGTTCTAACTTCTCAAAACGCTTTTGTCAATTAGATTGAATGCAGTCCATCTCTCGGTCGAACAAGGATAGAGGATCTTCTTTCTTTCTTTCTTTCCTTCTATCTGTAATGAAACTTATTTATTCTTTATTTCCATTAATACAATTTGGTGAGGACGTTCTACCGATCGCTTCGAAGTCCATACCACGAATGAATCACGCGTTCTATTGCGATACGCACTTGTCTTTCCGAACCGACGCGGCGGCTATACGTAACTCGCATACAATGTAAGTGTTCTGTTACAGTTCGGCCATTGTGACCAAAGATCGTCCTCGATCGTGCTCTCGCTTTAATATCTAATGTAACGACTATATTAACGCTAATAACACTGAAAGTAATTAATTACATCTTATTATAAATCCTTATCCTACGCTTAATCTTATGTTCGATATATCAATATTTTCCATATTACAACTACTAATCATTACCATCACGCATACAATCATCCTCAGCGGGGGCATTTATCCATGGTCGCATATTCGTTGACTCCCACACTCCTTTATACTTCTTTTGAGTATTTTGAAATCCCTCTATATCACTCACTACATAACGGTCATTGCGAAGCACCTTTATAATTTCATACGGACCCTTGAATTGAGGAATTAATTTCTTTGTCACACCAGTGGTACTATCAAAATTGCGGAGCATGACATAGTCACCTACATTGTGCATATGCGGCAACTTGCATTTGTTTTTAAAATACCTCTTATTATAATTTTGTGAAGTAATGATCTTTTGTGATGCTTTAGACCTAAGTTCTGTTAAATTTTTTCCATGATCATTATTTACGTTTGCATCTAGATACTCTTTGATCTCGTCTGTTACACCGCCCCGTTGGTCGACTCCGAATAACAACCGACTCGGCGTTTCACCCGTGCTTTTGCTAACTGTATTGTTGAATGCATACTCGACTTCATACAAAACTTTATGCCATTGTTTTCCTTCGCTATCGGTTAATTTACCTAACATCGGTGCTAATACTCTACGCGTTCGACCTGGCCGTTCGCTTGGGGTGATTTTGTGGCGATCAATATATGCTTGACGTTATTATCCTTTAAAAACTCGCGAAATACTTGTAACGTGAACGATCCGCTGGTCATCGTGTGAGTCACAATACTTTTATAGTGATCTACAAATACTTGGATTCTACAGATGTATTTTATCGTATTCTTTCTCTACTTTGGACACTCATATTATTAGATATTAACAAGATCTCGTTGAATTATGACCAGCCCCGGATGTATTCAAGCTTCCTCTTTCGAATGAGTCCTCATTCAGCCCAAAATATGTTAATATAAGGATGAAAAGCGAAAAATCACGGACCCCTTTTTACGCCCAGTTTTGCCGGTAATGTCACCTCGCTGCATTACCCGTGTCTATCCCCTTAACAATTTCACTTCGCTTTCCCACGTTCGGAACGACAATCCGTCTGACCCATCGAAATCTTTTAACAATTCAGAAACTGCTTTCACACCTATTCTTGTCTGTGTTCTGTCCCTGTAACGTTACTTGAGGGTGGCGTAGAACGCAAGATTTCAATTTTTCGTTCCGCGATTCTCAAATCTCTTTGCATGAGCTGTCGTTCCCTGTCGGTTAATGCGATTTCTCGCAACAATTGCTCATTTGTGGCAAGATTTCGGTCTGAGGTACCATTTTCACCTATATTTGGATATCCTCCGTCGGCCGATGTATTCGTCTCTCTGATGCTTGACTCCAACAATTCAATTTCTTGCACCCAATCTGCTTGTGGTTCGGCTTCTTGTAATCGGTTAATCAAATCGATTTTGTTCCCAGTTGTGGGCAGTCTTTTCTTCTGCAATATGGCTTTCAATTTGGAAATCCTTAATTCACCAATGTTCTTTGCCGTTTTTACTGTTGTTGCCATTTTTAAAGTCAATTACAAACAGTTCACGTTTTACACAATCTTCACACTTTTCAATCAATAGCAAACACTGCATTAAATTTCACACTTTTCGATTGGCGGACTGTGTTGAATTTACCCAACTCAAAATCCAATTTAATGCTTTATATTACCACAAATAACAAAGTATTACTGGTCGATGGATTCGTCTCAACGTCTCAAGCTTTCATAATATGCCAAAAAGTCGATAATTATACAGAAAAGGGTGCTCAATTCCGATTTCGATGATTTTGAGGAGTGTTATATGTGTAGTATCGCAAGAGTGGAAAAGAGATAGTGATCTGCAGGTCAAAAGAACGGTTAGGTCTTGACCCGGTGAAAAAACCCATGAGTCATCAAGCCCAGCAACGCGAGGTCCCCTTGAGAAAAGGAGGTGCAAACGAACCACAATGTCAAACATGACCATATTTGGTTATAGATGCGGCCGAAAACAGTTTTCAAGAACCTGTCGCTAGGCAAACAACGGCGGATCATCTATACCAAAAATCAATATACTGATTGAACGCTAACATATATACGAGAGCACGACCTGAGATGGAGCATTGGTCTCCGAAATTCCGACCATTGAGGTGAATCTATTGACTCCAATTGATAGAGCGCCCCATCTGGGCAGCGAAAGCAGGTTCTCAACTCACCCGGGTTATTAGAGTTCGTCTGGACAGCGAAAGCAGGTTCTGAATTCGCTCAGATTAATAGCTCAGATAGATTGAGCCGTCAGGTTGGGCTTCCCGAGCCTCCGCTCGGTCCACCCACGGCCCCCGGAGTCTTCGTGCCCGGCACAACTCAGAAGACCTGGAGGCCCCCGTGTCGGGCAGCGCAAGAGGGCACCCCTGACAGTAAGGGAGGGTCGTTGAAGGCGTGATTCGGCATACCCCGACCCTCCCCACCCACGTTCCCTGAGGAAAATTTCTTGGGGACCATCCGGCACCCCACAATCGAAAAGTAGCCTCGTTGAGGCGCCGGGATTATAACTCCCCTCCAGGGGCCGGGATCAGCTCATGTCCTGGCCCCCGCCGTCCTCCTGCTGCCCACCTGGCGACACGGATGGGGATGCCCCCTGCGCCTGCACAACCTCTCCGCGGGGACGGCCGCCGACGCGGGTGGCGCCACTGCGCCCACACTTTTCCGGGACCACCCCTTTCCACAACCTGTCGCTCGCGATCATTAGGTCGACCATGGCCGCGAACGAAAGGTCCCACCCTCCCATAGGAGCTCTGAGGGCACGGCGCGGCACTGCCCATGCAGAGCATTCCTCAAATGTGTGCCTCGCCGTGTCTTCGCCACAGTGGTGACACTGCGCAATCGACTCCTGCCCCATTCTATGCAGGTACTCTCCGAAGCAACCATGGCTGGAGAGCACCTGCGATAGGCGGAAGGTCAACCTAATCTGCCTCCTGCACCATGTTTCAAATATGGACAGGAGGGTCCAGACGATCGGACGGCTCGAAAGAGCGGCTATTAAGTGCCGCCCCTATCGAGTTCAAGTGTCCACCCGAGCCTGACGCCTTCGCATCTCGACCTCCTCCTTCTCCCCGATGGTGAGCCCAACCCCCGGCGGGCGGCGGATGGAGTAGGCGACTATACAATGCCGCCATCAGGTGGAAGCGCACACTCTCTCCAGGATGTGACACTTCTCCACTCGCCGCTAACGATCGAAATCATATGGGGGCACTGCGCCACTTCCGTATAGAGACGGCGGATACCGCGTCTCCCCCCCCCCCCCCCCATATTAGGCAACAGCCCCCCATGTGCGGCCACTGTCCTCTCGAGTCGGAGGGTACGACGACGAAATGCTGATCAAAGCGCCAGCGGCCGTCGATGACCAGGTCCAGACATTTTATTGTGGGCCTGACCTCGACAAAGGTATCGACGACACGAATTCGGAGGTTATCCCCTACGGGCGGCCTCCGACTCCAAGGCGATCCGTACATCCAGATCGCCCTTGGTCTTGTTGGCGGCCACTACCAGCCCTAACCTCTAGATTCGTTCAACCACGCAGTCGAGGGCGGACTCGGCGAGATGCCTAGTCCTCCTCCAGCCACCACGCAGGCTCCGCTCGCTTTATTTCGGTGAATTAGGGCTGTCGTCATGCGTTTCGCGTAATCGTCACCATGAGCTTGAATAACAACCTTTAAATTCTCGTAACTTCGTTAAAATTTGCGCAAAATTGACGAATAAAAAACTATTTTAAAGTTTAATGTTGCTATTTTTCGATACTTTAATCTTTTTTATTCAAGTTGGTGTTTGGTGGGTAAAATTTTCATTAAATATTAAGAACAAAATATACAATTATAGATTGAATTAATTGTTAAATAATTCAATTTAAATTTAAAGAGAGTTTACTCAATACCAAATGAATAAAAGTCGAATAATTGAAGATACAAAAATGGGAAATTAATGATTAAAGTTTAAACACTGGAAAATTGCCTCCGTTTTGTTGAGTTGCAGTATAAATGAAATATTAGTAATAAATATGAATAAATATTAAAAAGAAGAGTCACCTGTGCCATATTTGGATACACAATGTTGTTTAAAAATTATTCTGCCCTGCTTAACAAAATTAAGTTTCAATTAAAATAATTAAGTCTGTGTCATTTATTATCTACATGAAGAGAACAGTTATACAGAGTGTCTCAGGTTACAATGGTGGATAATAAATTTTGCATTGCCCTTACTAATACGAAATCTGCAATGCGTTGTTATGTTTGTAAGGCTAAACCAACTGAAATGAATGATTTAGATCTGGTAAATTCAAAAACAATTATTCATTTGGCCTTTCTACTCTCCATGCATGGATCAGATGTTTTGAATGCCTTTTACACGTTTCGTACAACATACCCTTTCAACAATGGACTGCAAATACACATAACGAGATTGCACCCATTTCTATTTTACATTAGAAACACAAACTTTTTTAAATTTGTTTTTAACAAATTTGATGTTTCTAATGGCATATTCATTTCTTTACATTAGGTTGCTTTACTTACTTTCTCATATAAAAATGAATAGTCATTTAAATCTTTGGACGAATTTCTTAACGTCATAAATAAATCTAAATTTGTACGAAAAGCGTCCATTCTTATTAAATAACAAATGTCTGAATAAGAAAAGAAGAAGTTTTAAACACAGAAAGTACCACACGTAACAAATGTCCAAGTATTTAAGTACGTACTTACCAAATATAAGTGAAATATATAACAGAAACTTAATCACTAATCACTACACTAAACAATAATTAAACTACAGTAAATAATGTAAAAGAAAAAAACTATATCGAGATAAACATTAAATAAAAACTACGCAATACAAGATTTTAACAATAGGAAAAAAAGATAGAATATATAGAATAGATAGAATAGTGTTCAAAAAAATGTCACTGTTCACGCTGGTAAGGCTTCGGATCAACTGAATGCAGATCGAAAGAGAAAAGCCTAGTCGAACTCTTATCTGTACCATAGCATAAACATTTGAAGTGTTTCAATCTGAAGAATTTTGTATTGCATTGTGGTGACTGAAACATGACCGCGGCCATCTAGCGCTGATAGATCCTATACATCCAGCGATATGCACGGCTTTGAAGAATAATAACTTGTGAAGTACGACGAAGTAGGAAATAATTTTTGCATAATTATATAGGAGAGAGTATGTTGAAAATATTCGATGTTGTAGAATTTTATGATCTCTTAAGACTCAAAAGATACTCCTTGCCAATTACTAATAACTTTAAGAATTTTCTTTATTACATTCAACGTAACATTTGTAATACATTATGTACAGTAACTTTTAAGTGACACTGCTAATTTGTAATTTAACGATATACCTTTCATTTAAAAAAAATTGAAGAAAAAATATTGAAAAGAATCATTAGGGCACCTTAAATAAAACAGGTAATTTTTTCTGCGAAGAAAGTTGTTTTTAAAACTTTCAACTTTAATTGTCTATTACGCTTACGGCTTTTATTCAATTTTATTAAGTTTTCATTTCTGAGATTACCAGACATTTACAAAGCAATATACATTCATCATACATCTATGTGAGAATCTTGACTTTTTCGTTAAATGTCACTAAATTTCTCGATCCGGACCACTGTTGGGCGGTCCCATTGATGCAGTAAGCACCTTGCGGTTCTTGAAATCGATACGGAGGGTCTCGTTTGGGATTTTAGGTTCAAGGAAGGAAAATGGCAAGAATCCCAATATTCTGGGATACCTTAATTACTTACGAGACATGCATACTTTTTACTTCAATTTTAATATGTTTTCAAAGTCGGTTATATCTTTTTTCCAAAAATTATTTTTTTTCTCTATTGTTTGACTCGCGTAACGGTTGCTTTCTGGAACAATGATGTTCGAAAAGTCTTTTGTTAAAATTTGAATTAGCATTTGGAAAGCTGAGACGTGTTGAAATTACTGAGATTCTTGTTATTATTCCTTTCATAATATGGGTCGATAAGACTACAATAAACAAAATCTATTATTCAATTTTTGACCGTTACAATATGATGTATCGCATATGATAACTGCAAGAATTTTCGTGTAAAAAATCCGTACTGATTCTGAAATATTTCCAAGTTATCGATGATGATACGCGATGTCGTGCACTCTGGACCTGTAGCTCGAATCATGAACGATGTAATTGTTAGCCGACATAACGGAGACGTCGTTTCTTTTTCTGCGACAAATTCCTATCGACGTAGTATACACGTCGCTGGCGGATTTGGAAAGAAACCATCTCGAAGTGCATGGTTCGTCTTTATAGTGCAAGTAGTTAATGATCAGAAATGATCAGAACCCATTGGGTCTTCCTCTTGATAAAATTCAATCATATTTGTAATCTTTGGATCCGAAAATATAAAGTCCAGATTACTAAAACTATTGTTTTTACATTGATATGTGATTTAGTATTAAAATTAATAACATCCATTGTTTTTTTCTACAATATCTAGTCATTTCACTCAAGCATCATCTGATATATCACAGTTCCATGCCACATTTCTAGCATTAAAATCTCCAAAAATTATAGATGATCCCAATCTTCAACTTCTTCTATACATTGTTCCCAATCCTTCTTTATTAGAAATTGACCTAATGCTCTATAAACTGAAGATAACTGTAACTTTTGTTTTAAGTTAGTTATTTCCACACATATTGCTTCAGAATTACCATCTTTTAATTTCACTTCTATGATTTTGTATTTTAGGCTTTTTGTTATGCCAAAAATTAATAGATTTTACTCTCGTCGTAAGAATCAAGCGATTGAAAATCCAAACTCAATAAAAAGCTTTTCTCTGTTAGCACACGCCCCCCCCCCCCCCCCCCATGCCAGTATTTCATCTCTATCCATTTGTCCCTGTCTCTAAATCTTTATCCATGCTTTATTGTATGTCACAAATGCTATATTGCCCCGTTACCATCCCCTTATTTAAAAAATGGATTGATTTTTAATCATAAAAATAAGTTGGAGGGTGTCCAGGAATGCCTCAATAGATTCCTCTTCTCACTTGGTAAGATTGATGGCGTCACTCAAAAGTCATTGTTGGGAGTCTTTACTCTCGAAACGTTTTTGAAACGCATTGACAAACGAGCGCCACGACCGGCATTTGGAACCACGATAGTGCTACCAATTTTCGGCCTCGCCTGAAAAAAAACCTCCAGCACAAGTGGAGGACGTTTCCAGCACGATTCTGCACAAATTTAGTCGTTTCAGAAATCTTTCGGCTCCGTACCCGCTCGAATAAGCGATTTGTCACCGATTCAAAATCTTGACGACTCGATTTCCTCGAAAATAATTTCGGTGGGGAGAGCGTTGAAGGGAATAGTGGCAGCGGTGGGACTCGCGACTAAGGTCGCTATCCGGCACCGACGACCCACTGCCAGAAACGCTGCAACTGGACCCGGAACTCGTGTTCCGGTACCACTCCGCTAGCTAGGCGGTAGGGGAACTGTAACGGTACTGGTAACAAAGGTCACCGCGCCGTTCAACCGTCCTCTTGGTGGAGCATCGGCGTCGGGACTGGTGACGAAGGTCACCGTACCATTCGGCCGACCTCTCGCTCGAAGAATGGCTTTGGATATTGTGACTTTCGTCACGAAACCGTTCAGCTGGCCTCTCGTGAGTGGAAGAAGGTCGGCGTCCGACATCGTGACTTTCATCACGACACCGTTCGGCCGACCTCTGGGGAGCATCATCACTCTCCGCTTGGCGAGAGTGGATGGGAATTTGCTTATCCCAAAGGGGACGAGCCTCCCTCTCCCTTGGATGTGTCGAAAAACGCACCTGCCCCTTTAGGGGCGACGTTCGGCGTCGCTGTCCCGAGCTGGGGAAAATCGAGGCTTTCGCAACGGCATTTTCTTCCCATTTGCTTTCTCCTTTACTGAATGCGGAGTCGAAGTGAGGGACGGGTCGATTGTCGCAATTTCGCAAGGAAGCTCCGCGGATCGTATACGGTTGGCGGGCGCATATTCGCGGCATAGCGCGTCTGAGCCAGGCACGGATTAACATGTTTGGGGGCCCGAGTTTGTCCAACCTTCGTGGGCCCCATTCTCGAAACATATGATACAAGAAAGAAATAATATTCGGGGATAAACATCTGCAAGATTTTTGAAACTAAACTTTTACTTAAAATTCTTTTCCTTTGACTTCAGTTTTCCGTACTCCTGAATCAACTCATCAAATTCTATAGATCTTAGTAATTCGGATCCGATCGCTAAGCGTGCTAAAGGCGATAACCAATCATCTAACACCGGGCATCACGGGTCCGCCGCGGATCCAAAGGACCCTAAAATCAACATGTCTACATTTTTTGCAAATATCTTGAAAACTATGACCAAGTGAATTAACGGTTTCGCGCTTCAAAGGGGCCCTTTCCTTCGAAACGAGACGCGCTCTCAAACCGAGGAAGGTCACGCGGTAGATATGCGAAACGAACGGAGGGAACCTTGAGGGCTCTCGCTTCCGGGTGTGGTCCTGCCGTGGGTGGACGGTGCTCCGGAGCACACTCGCGGGCACACACACACGCTCCACGCGCTCGCACATTCGTACAACAAACTGAACCCCAACTATTGGGCCCTACCTGAATTTTGTGGGTCTTAGCGTCCAAGATTCCCTGTACTGTCTACTAAAAGGGACGAAGTGGAGTCCACGGCCGATTACCACTCACACGCGCACGATAATCAAAAGAAGAACTTTTGGAATAGCCGAAAACAAAAGCGTTCGCTTGCGTGTCGCTCGCTACGTGTTAACCGTTAATTAACGAACTCGCCTAATTGCCGAAACTCCCTCGGTCGCTCGTCAATCTTCGCGCTTCTTCGCGTCGCCGGCTCGCGGCTCTCCACATCCAGGAGCTGTAGAGGCTTCTTACGGTCGACCACCTCCTCTATGTCCAGGCTGGATCAGGTTTTGGGTTTCTATATTTTTCCCCGTGCCAGCTCTAAGGGGCGATGGCTGACTGTCCATCTCGGGAGGTCGGCTACTCCTTCAGGTGGTGGCCGTACTGGTGCTGTCCTTGGGTGGAGGACACCGCGACCAACGACTTACCGCGCTCGCGCGAAATCGCACCGTTATACGCGAGGGGAAAAGGGAAGGCACGAACGGGGAAAGTTCCTACGCAACGCGGTCCACTCGCTCCTCCATACACGCGTACCACCTCCGCAGCGTGTCCGGCGAGGAGGGAATTAAGTCCTTTCGGAGTCAGGGTGCTGTCGTGACGGGCAGAAAAAGTCTGCCCCGTCACAGCTATAAAGATAATAACTCCACCTCCTGTTTTTCATATTCTATCCTTCCTGACAACATTAAAGCCGTTCAAATCAAACTGATCCTTGGATTTCAACCAGGATTCAGCACATATATTTATATCGTCTCCTTTAGAGAGATATTTTATTTATGACCTTTTACTTTTAATACTTTGTACGCGTTGTAACATTCGATAGTACGAAACCAGACTGCCTTCCCGTCGCTATGGTGGTGACGACTGTTCTATATTTTAATACGAGCCCATGGTTCTCCTTCGTTATTTTTTTTCCTGAAGTTTCTCCAGTAAGGTTTCTGTCGAGTAATCTAATTGGTATTGCTGTTTTTTTTATGGATTTTACCATCACTGATTTTGTACCATTGGTTTTACCATAGGTCTTATGGTTGCTTCTGTTCCAATAATTATTAGTTTGATGCACCGTGCAATACCACCGATTCTCTTTAATTCTAATATCTTTTGTAAATTAGTTTCACGTATCTCTGGAAAGGTTTACTTACAATTAGATATCTGAATTTTCGGGGTAAAGTTTCCTGTCATCTCTTCATTTTTAAACACGTTTCCATATTTTTCCATAATTGCTATTTTAGCTTGGAAAAAACTGACATTGTTCAGTGCTCTATATTCATTCATTTCTTTATTGAACTTAAATTCTGGACACTGTCTATTAAAAATGAAATGTTCCTACTTGCAATGAATGCATTTCTTTACATTTTCCCCTTTCTCGCAAGTCTCGCTTTGGAAATGTAGCTCCCCATTACAAATGCATTTAACTTTTCCTTTACATCTTTCTCTTGAGTGCCTATAACTCCAATAATTGGTATATTTCTTGACTGGTTCAATGAAGCATTAGACCTTGACACTATACAAACCATATAACTTTATCTTTTGCGATATGCATCCCCTTCAAACGTCAAAACGACTGATTCACTAGCAATCCACTTTCTATCGGTTTTGCTCTCTGCTATCACCCTTTTTTCTAATATTTTCACAAAGAGGATTTTAGCAGACAATTTAACATGTAATATTATGTCATGCACATCGTAGCCTACAGAAAAATCTTTTATTATCCCCTTTCTCTCCAACTTATGAATTGGAATAAAAGTTCCCATTATACTATTGTCATTATCCTCGCTGATTTTTTCCGTAAATCTATTCGCTTGTTTTTTATTATAGATCTTCAACTTTGTTAAAACTAGATGTCTTCAAGTCATACGCATTGAAGTTCAATTTAAAAACCTCCTTAGTCATAAGGATAAGACACTCCTTATTATTTCTTTTAATGTGTTCACTTTTAATTTGAACCTACACAGAAACAATACCTTTATGATTATCTGGGTATAATCTTAGGGCCGCCTTAATCAGTTTTGCTGGTCTTCCCTGTACCTCCATATTGCTCTATATTCCTCTCTAACCTCCTCGTTCTTCCTCTTTATATCTTTTTAGGACACACCCAGGAAAGGAGCGCGAGAGGAGAGCACGAGAAAATATCGTTGTTGCCGAGGCAAGAGCTCACAACCGAATCCCAAACGATTTTCGACACGGACAGCCTCGGATCCGTCTTAATCCTCCTCACTCTGTGGTTTTATTGCCCTGCTCGCGGCTTCGCTCATTGTCGACCGTTAAGGTCGAGCCGCGCTCGTGGACCTTAAGTTTTGGGAAGACGCTCACATTTTCCCCCTTTGGTCTACCGGGCCTAGGACGCCAGTTACGCCAACCTTACCCATAGGCTTGGGATAGGATCCCGATCTTTCGCGTTTCCTATCCGTTCAGCGAAACCGCGAGAGCCTTTCAATCTCTTTACGATATTAACCTCAGACACGATATGTCTCCTGCTCTCTTCGCGCCCCCCTTACAAAGAAAGTAGATACAATTATCTTACAAACTATTGGGGCTCGTAACAATATCCCTTTTGAAATCCCTCATCCTTTATCCTGCCTTCCAGTATAATAGGACGTAAAAAATAAACACACTTTAATAAGTTCAATAATAGTCGCCTTTCCCACTTTAATAATCATTCGCTTTATTCACGAACACAGCCGCAGCAATCATTTTAATATCAACACTATTTAATGTAAAAGAAACACTTAAAACTATAATAATGGGTACTTGTGGAGAACATGGTGCATTCGCGCGGACAGACGATACCCGACTGCCGCACAAACAAAAAGACAGACGACCGTCTCTTCACCGGACGCGTTGCTTTATTCGAATGTACAATATGTATCCAAGTATCGACCGTTCTGACGATCTCAGAACAATTTATATATGCACAAAAAATCCCAGTGTTCGTTTAAAAAGAAATAAGAAACAAAAATAGTAGTCTCGTTTAATGTTATAAAACATATACAACTTCTCATATATAACCTGTATGGTTCTCGCAGCTAGTATTACTTATTATCCTCTCCGAGAGCAACCGCTTGAATCACTCCCTCAGCATTAACGCAACAGTTAACTGAAGATATGGAATATATTTTTTTTAACTAATCAAAATATCTTGATCTTTTTACAAAAGTTCAGCTTTCCACATATTATGGAGTATCATTCTAAACATTTTCAACTTACTTTGTTTACTTTGATATCAACACTCGCCACGCTTGTATTGAATAAGATTTTGTTCAAAATTGTTTCCGTTAATGTGAAATCGAAATTTGTGTTTGACTAATGATTGATAGTCACCTTTATTTCACTTGTAAATGAGAATACATTCTTGAAAGTTACTTAATCACGTTCCTCTTTGTAAAATAATAAAAATATTTAAATAACAAAACGGTAAAAGTGTTATGCTATTATTTTAGGTGAGAGAGAACTGTAAGATGATATGCACACCAAGCACGAAGCAGTATCTTATTTCTAGTGTACCTGCAGTTTTGATACTTCACTTGAAACGTTTTCAAGCCCAACGAGTTGATTTTCGGAAAGTAACGAGGCATGTGTCGTTTCCGATAATCCTTGATCTAGCACCTATTTGCAAGAATCCTAAAAACAGGCGAATGTATGCTTTGTACGGTGTTGTTGAACATAGTGGAACTATTCATGGGGGACATTATGTTGCTTACGTTAAGGTAAATATTAATATTATATTTAACTAGGAAAAATAATCAATTTGTGACTGGATTGTTTTATTATACCCATGATTATTTTTTGATTATTCTGTATTATCTTCTATTTATTCTAATATTTCTACTATTATTGAGTACTATCTTTGGTACGCGGATTCGCATGCATAAATATTTGTTTAAAATTAACAGAGATATCATATTGAATGTTAATGGAAATTATTAGACAAATATATTATCAGTTACATGGTGACCACAAAAAAGGAGATTTTATGATATGAAACAAACACCGCATGATGTATTCCTTCCTATTAGACAACTTTTATATATAAAATTCATAAAATATATACTTTACAACTTAATCTGAAAAAAAGTTACGTGAACTATCTTGTACAAATTTACTAAAAATAAGTTATTTTAATAAAATATACAACAAAAATCAATAAGAGAACAATACAAGTGATTTGTATTCGTTGTGAATATCGATTATTATAATAATAAGGGATATTCATTTGGTTTGTTCGTTACAGTTATTTGTGAGGAAAATTGATATCGAATGTTCAGAACAGTTATCTGTGAAACAATTATTATCCTTCTGTACGTTTACTTATTTTACGGTACGATTCTTCCCATGTTTGATCTCTTTTTCTTCATTTTTTCTTTTTTTAAGTGTCTACAGAATCCAACATACATAACTTTGTTGTAATAATAATGTTAATATCATATATTAATATGGTAACATATAATATAGTTATAAACTACAAATATAACACAAGTATATAATAAAAATATATTATAATTCCGAATGATAACTGTCGCAGAGAAGCTGTCTATTTAAAAGATTATCATATATACGTAGAAGTCTGAACGACAAATAAGGCACGGAGATTCGGATTTACGATCCTTGGATTCTCAGTCGACTTCTTTTCCTACACTACTAATCCTGCACCCTATGATTCGTGTTCTCGTTTGACTCCATCTACTTGAATATGGGAGGCATGGATACAGCATATATCATATCAAAAATATTCTAACAAATAAAACACTTGTATTAAGAAGTGAACTATGAAATCATTTTAAAAAAAGTGCTGTCTGGAAAGGGGATAAATGCTGTTGTCTGAGGGATCTATCGAGATTGAAAACAATATCTCATTTGGAAACCACCCTGTTTTCTTATGTTTTGTCGCAAGAGGTCATGATTATCATTATTTTTTTTAAATTAGTAAAAAAATGCCTCATTTTCGGTGTCTAGAACCGGGCTCCTTCTTTAACACGTTAACCGTCAGTCACCGGTAATCGATAATATTCTTTTCATTCAAGCCGCGTCAGATATCGTTAATTGACGACATATAATTTAAAATATTATATTCTTACATCAAGTACTAAATATTTTGAAGATTATAAAAAATGTATTTAAATATCTATCCTATTTAATATCTCTGATTACGAAAAACGAACGACTGTAAGATGTATTTTTAGAAAAACTATCTTCTCTTGAATTATTTTTACATGCAACTTGTGGTGATATTGATACTTTTACTTCACCGAGATATGAACTTTTTAACTGACTAAAGAAAAAACATTTCTAAAAGCATCGAGACAAATACGTGTTATACAGTCTGTCGAAGAATTACACCGCAATTTCCAAACGACTTAACACAATTAAATAAAATAACTTGCAATTGTGTTGTTCACTCTTTCTCTCTATGCATTAGTGTCAATTTGTCGTCCGAAGTTTCCATTCTCGAACATCGGTTTTAACCTCTAGATTGTCTTCTTTCGAAGCCTTAGCTTTATATACAGGATGTCCCAGAACCTCTGTAAAAACCGGAAATGGGGAGTAGCTGACACGATTCTGAACAACAATTTCCTTTGGAAAAATGTGGGTGAAGGCTTCCTTTTTGAAATATTAACGAAAAACACCGACCAATCACAACGCCCGATTAGCACGCGCTCAGCTAGCTACGCCGGCACCTGGCGTAATTACCCAGTCCTGGCTCGAGCTTATGCTTTCGCGGCTGAGCGCGCGTTAATCGGGCGCTGTGATTGATCGGTGTTTTTCGTTAATAATTCAAAAATGAAGTCCCCACCGACATTTTTGCAAAGAAAATTGTTGTTCAGAATCGTGTCAGCTACCCCCCAATTTCCGGTTCTTACAGGAGTTCTGGGACACCCTGTATTGCTGCACATTTTCGATGGGATTAGCATCGGGCGATGGAGAAGACTTCACTATTTGGACACCGTTCGCTACCTTTCATTATGTGCACAGATAGCTTTGCTGTTTTGAGTCATTATCTTCTTGTAATGTCCACTTTTGGTTTTCCCAACCAAACCACTTTTGTGCTGTTATTAGCAAACATCTTTAATCAGTTTTATTTATTTCAACAACGTTAAAGTTTCCAATGAACATTGAAAAACATCCGTAATCATGTCTTAAGAAACATCTCCAAAAATCGATTTCTTTGGGATGTTTGACAGTCCGTTGGAGAATTTTCGTAGTAGATACGAAACAAGAACAAGTAACAGAAATTCATACTCAAAAGATGGCTTCATCAGAAAATATAAGAATTTTTTTGGGGGGGGGGGGGGGGTGGAAAAACCTTCATAGGCACCGGGCGCCGGTGGACGATGCCAGCACCCGGTAGTGTGAGATTTCTACTCACTAAAAAACCACCCGCTTCCCACGTTAGCCCCCCGGACCAGACCTGCGCCGGTCGGACATCAGAAAATATAAGATTACTTCAATCACGAGTAACATTATTATGTGCCCATGTGGTCCTTTTCTCGATGTGTTTTGGAGCGATTAATGGTTTCGGTTATTACACTCTTTAATTTTACATTATAATTATCTAAACCAGTGCTCGGAGTTAGTTGCACATTTCGGGCCGATTCCTGAGGCAACGCCTGGTGTATCCCCACTATCGCTCTAGGATCGACGGCCGAGGCGCCAATCACGCACGTGACGCTGTGTCTCAGGGGTGTCTACAATAGATATGTCTGCTTCGATCCGCGTGATTAAAAATTTCCTTGCGCTGTCAGTATTTTTTATTGGCACAGATAATTAAAATTATTAATATTATGTTTAGGTCTATAAACATCTTTTATATATACATATAATAACAATGATGTATGATGTAATAATTGCAATTTTATCAACAGCTTTCCACATCATCAAAGAGCTAGTATCGTCGATCCTTTTTCTTTAAAGTGCTTTCTCCAATAGGCCTATTCCATGAAACGTTAATAAGACCGATAATAAAATATGTGATTAGACAAGAACATTGAAATCAAAATTATAAACCTATTCATTTTCATTTGACCTTCTGAGTCGTTTGCACGATTCTACAAGGGATAGTATACCTGTTCGATCGAAACTCCTTAACATAAACAATTTCAATCTATTCGATTAACTATCTTGACTCGGTCTTACCTCGTCGAAGTTTCGGACAAGAATGAACTGTCCCCTCGAATTCATTCCCCCTTTGGTTTCGGGTCTAGAATAATCTAAACACACACAGGAGAGAAAGACGGTTCGAGGAAGGATAGAAATTCGTGACTGTCCGACAGGATGTTTAGGCAAGATAAAGGTGTTATAAATAATGAATGGCTATTGTGAATGAAAAGTAATAGTTTATTTTATTTTAACGTTGATGCAAGGGAAAAAGCCCGAAGGGATAAAAAACCCTTGATAAATGTTTAACGAAGGAAAAAGCCCGAAGGCATAAAAAACCCTTGATTTAAATTATTGATTTTACAATATTTGAATTGTTAGTGTGAGTGTGTCGCGTGTGACTTTGATGATTTTTTCGTGTACATGAAGGTCGGGCGCCCGTCAGCGATTAATCGCGTGACACCGGATTTTTTAGGAAATAATTCCCAGATTGTGAATCGATCACGATGGTACGGAATAGTGTTCCGTTGGAGTCTCCTGTGCGGGAAGATATCCAGATTACCAGGAATCACTGTGTTGCGGAAACTGAGTTCCGATGGAAACTCCCGCACAAGGAGATATCCTGCCGTCGTCTGAAACGTCTGATTGTTTGACTATTGCCGAATTACGAAGTCCCGTAGTCGAGACAAAAATTACTGTCTTTTAATACGCGGTATATTTCCTCGACCGGTCACGACCGTGGTTCGAAGCCGACTCCCTAATTGGGGCCCGGGCGACGTATATCCGTATTATAAACATTGAAACGTTATCGGTTTCTTCGAGCTGAACGTGCCGACGAACTACGTAGAGTCCGTTCTACAAATAAATCGTAATAAAACGCTCCAACAATACGCACAGATAATTTAGAGGAATTAGTTCGTATCAACGAGGATAATAATGCATCACTTAAAGACGAACGTTTTTCTGTTTTTATATTTTTCATTTTAGAAAATGAGCATTCCTATAAATATGTAGACTCAAACATAGAGAAAATTCGAAAACCAAAATTTCGGAGAAGTGGATAACGTGTGTGAGGCGTATTTTTGGGAATGAACTTCATTACGATCGACTCTCGCTCAATCCGTCGAGCAATTGACTGTGCGTCGTCGACTGTCGACGACGCGAAACTTTCTTACAATGCTTTTAGACAAAAGAGCGACAATGCTCGCGCGTATCCACGAACGCCGACCAGCCATTTCCTACAGCTCGGCCACTCCTGACATCCAGACCGCCCTCGGTCGACCCAAATACATAATATAATACAATGACTATTACATACCTATAGATTACCTTAAATATATTTATATTAATTGTTTATTCCAGGGCTTCATTTGATCCGGACCCACAGTGTGATGGGTGTCCGAGATCGTTGAAACCCCTCGGGATCTGTTACGACATAACGATCGTGTTCGAGTACCTTAATTATTTCGTAAGGTCCTTTAAATTTTGGGATTAGTTTTTTATTCACGCCTGGTGTAACATCGTGATTTCGAATAACAACGTAATCACCTATCGCATACGCCGTGCTTGTTTTGCGTCGTTTATTATAATGTCTATTATAATGTCTTTTAATCGATTCGCTCGCTCTATCTCTCAACGCAGTTAAGTCTCTTGTGTCGTCAAGGTCGCGACTAAGGACGTCACGTACACCATCGGTGATCTCCCCTATCTGATGTATACCGAAAAGCAATTTGCTGGGAGTAGTTTCAATAGATTTACATATCGTATTATTTAAAGCAACTCAACTTTACCCAAGACATATGACCAATCTTTAGGTGCATCGCAGAGTTTTGCCAGCATTGGCGTAATAACTCTATTGTACTTTTCAATCTGTTCATTGGCACGGGGTGTGCCAACAGCTATCAGTATATGGTTCACGCTATGCTCATTAACAAAATTTTTAAAAGTGTTAGACGTGAAACAAGATCCTCGATCACTGATGATCCAACGCGGCTTACTATAATTATAGGCATATACACGGAGATGTTTTATGATTTCGTCAGAACTTGTCGATGTACACGAGAATAGCTTAATAAATTTTGTAAATTCGTCAACAATCGAAAGTATAAATTTAAATCCTCTGCCACTTTTCTCAAGAGGTCCGTAGTGGTCTATGTGTATAGTCGCGAATGGCACTTTATCTTTCGAAAAGCTATTTAAATATCCTTCGCTTCGGCCCTCGATCGGGGAAAATTCGATGCATTTTAGGTAATTGCTAATGTGTGTTTTAACTTTACTGCGAAGTGTTTGGGAACCAATACACACGTACGATGTGTTCAACGACTTTGTCGACTCCTAAATGTCCTAAATCGTCATGGGATGGTAAAAATAATAAATTGTTTTTCACTGTACGATATACTAGACCGTCTCTTAATTCATAAAATTTGTCTTCTATCGTCTCTAATCGTCTCTTTATTTCCTTGATAGACTCCTCCTGAGATTGTTTCAACGATAATACCTGTTCAAAACTATTAGCTTCTAAAATTAATATTCCGTGACATCTACTCAAAGCGTTGACGTGGCCTATTTTGCTGTTTCTCCTGTGAACTATTTCGTAATCATAATTCTGCAAGAATAATCTCCATCGATAGATTCGCGGGTTGACGTTTTGCTTATTTAAAGTTAATCTGTAACTGTCGCAATCGGTTACTATTATGGATGGTATGCCTGACAAATAAATATCGAATCTCTTGATCGCATAAACAACAGATAAGCATTCCAACTCAAAACTATGGTATTTACATTCGGCGGGACTCGTACGTTTACTGAAGTAAAACACCAGGCGCAAGGCTTTGTTCGGCTGCTTTTGTAAAGGTGAGGTCCCATGTGTGTAAGGTCAGGTGGCGAGCACGAGCAACATCCACTTGAAAGTGTCAACTCCTCGCGCAGGAGGGTCTGATGGACCCAGAAGAGCTAGCACAACGAACCGCGAACACCTAAACGAGCACGGAATCCCGAAAAAGGCCAGGCACCATCATCGCAACGGGCGGTCGACAAGGGGATGTCATAAAGAATTGAAAATACCAACCTCGACAATTTTTATCAGAACTTTGCGGAAGTAACTTCAATCGATTCCTGATGCTTCTACGATCAAAATGATATCTCACATCGCGTAAATCGGACTATTTTTAACGAAATTATATGCAAAATCTGATTGCATAATTGAAAAGTTATTTCGTTAAAAATAGTCCGATTTACGCGATGTGAGATATCATTTTGATCGTAGAAGCATCAGGAATCGATTGAAGTTACTTCCACAAAGTTCCGATAAAAATTGTCGAGGTTGGTATTTTTAATTCTTTATGACATCCCCTTGTCAACCGCTCGTTGCGATGATGGTGCCTGGCCTTTTTCGGGATTCCGTGCACGTTTAGGTGTCCGCCGCTCGTTGTGCCAGCTCGCCTGGATCCATCAAGCCCTCCTGCGCGACGAGTTGACACTTTCAAGTGGACGTTGTTCGTGCTCGCCGCCCGAACTTACGTTCATGGGACCTCACCTTTACTCGCTCGCGCACGAAACCAATTTAGCGCTTTTCCTTTTCAGCGTTGATGAATTACTAACCGCATTGAATTTTCGTCGAGGTTGTATGTATCGCGTAATAATGTGGCTTGTTGTTTCCAGTTCATGAAACTATCACCGTCGCCGGAAAATTCGTTCAATATCTCGGCCACGTGTCGCACGTTAACCCCGCGCGTGGAAAATTCGGCTTCGGATCGCGGCGTAGACACTTCCCTTTCGAGACGCATCACTCTTAGCTCGCGTTATAACAATTCATTTTCGCAACGAAGTAATTCCAATTCTCGGACACTATCACGAATGCTTCCCCGCATGTCGGTGTCTACGGAGTTTTCTCGTTCCAACATCGAAGTATTTTGTTCTGGCCGGACACTCGCTGGCTCTCGCTACTTCACTTCGTCAACAAAATCCGATATTTTGTCTGCCCAGTCAGATATTGCTACCTGTAGACGAGTAATTAGTTCACTCTTAGAGCCGGAAGATTTTAAATTCCTTGCACGCACAAGATTCTTCAGTTCGCCAACCGCGAAATCGTTGAGCGTGTTTTTCGACATGGTAATTCTTTTCTTTACGCGCGTGATTTACTCTAAGAAAGTTTTATTATTAAGCGCGAAAATTGTCTGTCGTCATCATTAAATCATTTCTTAGCGTTTCAAAGTCATTGAAACGCGTATCACATTGATTTATTGGAGAATCAATTATATTTAGATGCTTTTTAAAATTACAATTTTTGCCGTAATCTTCAAAGAAAATCTGGCAAGACGCAAAAAAGTAAAGAATATTACTGTCTAATTGTCATTTAAATAATTGTAACTTTCTACGAAAAGAATCGATATGACTAACTAATTGAAAAACAACTTCATTGATCTTTGACAGCTTTAAATTCAGATTATTTAAATGGTTTGTCATGTCAGTTATAAGAGCAAGCTCGCAAAGCGAGTCTAAATCCTCGATAAAAAATTTGAATCTCGACTATTCTCGACCCTCGTACCTGAATGTTTACCACATCTGCCTAGCTAGCCCCCCCACTTACATCAAATTTAAGGAAAAAATTATATCATAATGCGCTATTTATGCGCTCTTCAAATCCGTAAGAAAAAAATTTTGCGCTCGCTCCGTTTAATGTAAACAAATTTATTTAAATGGGGGGGGGGGGGGCTGAGTAGGCTGCCAGTCAGCCCCCCACATATTAATGATAAGAAATATTGACAAAAAAACATACAGGAATTATGCGCTAATTATGCTCTATCGTATAAGAGCAATTTCGATTTTTGCGCTCCATCCCTTAAGGGACTTCCCTCTTGGTGCAAATGCAAGTTTTGTCTCGTAACTGGCTAATATTACTAGAACTACATTATTCAACTATGCACTATAGATATTCGAATTAAGTGTTATTATTTAGATGATTCTAATTTTTGTGCTTCCTTATTTCAATTTTGCGAAAACATTCGCGTTTGCTTGATACACCTAAAGCGCACGTGCGTGCTCACTTGTGTGTTTGCATTCATACGATTATTAGTATGTATTATTTGCACATTAACGTATATCGATTAGTGCATGAAAGTATTATTACCCTTTATAATAAACTAATTGTGTGATTTGCAATATTCGTAATGGCGTAGAAGGATAAATATGGACAGTTATATATTTTGAAAACAGGTTAATATAATTAATATTTTATCCTTGATATTTTTTGCTTAAATGTATGTACACGCTCGATATGTTTTGTTTAGATTGACAATTTAAAATAGAACCAAAAATACTGGAATATTTTAATACATTAAATTTTTATTGTACATTCTATATAAAAAATTGTGTACAAAATTGTATAAAAAATTATACACTATATATAATAATTTGCACATTTCCTTTATAGTTTGTTGGAAGCTTTTTCGCTTTATTGCTGCAGTCATCGTATTCTATCTATGTATTGTTGTGAAATACTACTGCTGTGAAATGTCCAACAGTATTTTTGTCAAATTTTCTTGTATGTGCCGGTAATTTAAAAATTATTACTCTTCGTAAAATGTATGACTTTGCCAAAAATGAACATTTCATATTTTTAGGAATTTTGTCCAATTCTATATCAGAGTTGTTGTTGTACGTATCATATATTTCCAATACCATAAATAAACCTGTAATCACATTATCGAACATTATGCATTAACAGAAATAAGGTACTACTTTTTAATCGCTCAGTCTGACGATCCTGTATTGGCATATACGTTTAGGGTATAAATTTTGTAAAACTTTACTTACCAATTTCTGAAATTTTGGTAAACTTAGTACCCGTGCATTCTGCTGTTTCTATTTCTGTACTCTTTTCACGACAAGACTTTGGTTGTAATATAAAATCATTTTCAATTGTTGTTGGAAATTCAGAATGCATTAAGTCTTCTATTTTAACCTGAGTAGTAGGATATGTTTTTTCCCGCATATTATTACACTTGTCGCATGAAGTAATTTCTTTAAGACTTGGAATATCATTAAATAATTTGTTGCAAAGATAACCTACTGAGACCTCACAGTTTACAAGAAAGCAATTATCAAATGTTTGGTAAGCATCAAATATATTAGATAAAATAACTGCTCTTAAGTAATATATATGTATTGATAAACCATGTGTAAATCTGTCCAAAATTATCTCGAAAAAGATACTTATAATACTTTACTATTATAATTTGTGGCCATAGCTCTGATATATCCGCCTTGAAATAACATACTAACCCTTTTAGTGCCGGGCGAAAAATAGGTGTCTATGCGAGAATAACCGGCCGAATTTCACAGTTTTACTAGGGTTTGGGAAAATGCTCATAAAAACCAAACGAGGAACAATATTTACATGATTCGAAAAGCAGTCTATTAAGGACGAAATAAAGAACAAAACAATGACACCAGTTTTTCTAAATTCATTGAAAATTATATAAATAACAAAGGTATAAAAGATCGTGAAGAAAGTAAAAATTGAGTTCTCTCTTACAAAACGTATTTGCATATACAAAAAGTCATCTTTTCATCATAATTTTATATAGACCAATTATTATGAAGTATATACTTTGCATTTCCAATGTATTTTGTAACAAGATAAACAATATTACATAACAAAAATAAAAGATAACTCGAAGGTACATGGTGAGCGCCGCACAGTGGTCCGGATCGAGAAATTTAGTAACATTTGCTTATAACTTTTGAACCATACTAGATATTAGCATGAAACTTGGAATAAATAATATTCGTATGCATAGTAATAGAGAGGAAATTGAAAAATGTTATAACAATAATAATTATATATATTAACAACAAAAATATTACAAAATTAATTTTTTTTTGTACCCTGTTACTTATTTTTCATACATACATGAAACTATATCATTTTCCTTTATCTTATAATAAATAATAATTTCTTTATTTTTTCAATATTTGATTTTATTTGCATAGATACCAATAAAATTAAATGAATGGTAAGTACAGATATTATACATGATAAAATCAATCACATCAATAATAAAATAGAATATATACCATGGTTTTGTCGCCCAATTAAATTCGAATTTGTTAAAGAAACCCAGCAAGTTATAGATTACATAACAAGTACCATTAATCATGAAATAGTACATCTAAAGCCGGTTAAAATAAATAATGTACAAATAGAATGTGTAATGCTCCTTACAATGGTGGATAATAAAATTTGCATTGCCCTTACTAATACGAAATCTGCAATGCGTTGTTATGTTTGTAAGGCTAAACCAATTGAAATGAATGATTTAGATCTGGTAAATTCAAAAGTGTGCGATGTTAACAATTATTCATTTGGCCTTTCTACTCTCCATGCATGGATCAGATGTTTTGAATGCCTTTTACACGTTTCGTACAACATACCCTTTCAACAATGGACTGCAAATACACCCAATTTACACCATTTTTCGTTACGTTTTAAAAAGTTGTCCTGTATATAACGAGATTGCACCCATTTCTATTTTACATTAGAAACACAAACTTTTTTAAATTTGTTTTTAACAAATTTGATGTTTCTAATGGCATATTCATTTCTTTACATACTTTCTCATATAAAAATGAATAGTCATTTAAATCTTTGGACGAATTTCTTAACGTCATAAATAAATCTAAATTTGTACGAAAAGCGTCCATTCTTATTAAATAACAAATGTCTGAATAAGAAAAGAAGAAGTTTTAAACACAGAAAGTACCACACGTAACAAATGTCCAAGTATTTAAGTACGTACTTACCAAATATAAGTGAAATATATAACAGAAACTTAATCACTAATCACTACACTAAACAATAATTAAACTACAGTAAATAATGTAAAAGAAAAAAAC